>NC_056737.1:733939493-733949493 GCF_019279795.1 Protopterus annectens | reverse complement strand
TATCATCTTTACTACAAACTAGCCATTATTAAAAACGCTCTTATCAATCTTACAACTCTTTACTGAGAGCCAAAGGAGGAGAACCTGGTCTTCATACTTCAGTCTTAAATCTCACTATTTCGTTTTGGTTGCCTCATCATTCCTATTATATAGTGAACAAATGCATTAGCTCTTTCAGTTTAAAGCTTTTAAAATGGCACGCTAGGCTGACTTCTCGATTTATGACAATATACACAATCTTGCTTTCCTTCCCCTTCCTGCACTGCTATAATACAAATATTTTCTTTTACCTCAGTTTATTTTGCTTGCAGTGTTTCTAGTTCAGTTGAAAAAAAAAAAAAGGCTGCACGGTGTATTACGTCTTGCTTCTTTCTCCTTTTGCACCTCAAAAACCAACCCATGACAATGTTCACTGGATATATCATCTCCAATTTCCTCACCTTAGTTTCAACTTTATGCAAGTTTGTACACTGACTTTACTGGCCTTGTTTGTAAAGTTTTACCATAATCTGAACCATTTGCACAATAACAGTCACTTTCTCCTGTGATTCCTTTCACTGGTCTTCCATCAACATCAGTTGGTCAGTTACCATGTTATCTGCATTCACAATGGATGCAACTTTGGTAGGTCTGATGACTTTCCCAAGTGTTTTGCCCTGCTTTATCACTAAATATGCTTCACCTTCACATTTTAAACTTCAGGACATCTACAATTTTCAGTCTGAAATACTTTGACTGAAAATAATCTCAAAGATACTGTATCAACTGGGTAACGCATCTTATTACATCAACACCAAAGTCCATGTAGGATTTTGTTATGCACCACATCACTGTAGAACTGTATGGGGTGTGCAGAACCATTCCTGGCTTCCAAAATTTGTTAAAAGTCCCTATAACTGGGATAACTGTCAGCATCTTTAGGTCATGCGGAACTTTCTCTGTGATGGTCGACTTATTTTGAATCCTCAGGACCCCAGTACAAACTCCATAAAAAGACTAAGGCATCAGTGGCCAGTGACTGGCTTGTCCCTGTAGTACCTATATCCTTACATACCTGCTCAGCACACCAGCTTAAACTCCTTCTAGATGCATAGCAGCACCAGTAGGACCTTATGTAGCAGAAAGCCTTCAGCAAGCACTGGATTTTCCTTATTGATATTCTCAATGAGGGGATGAGAAGAACAGAGGCAACATACCTTGGGGTTTTACGAAAGTCCCTCATCAACAATGAATTTCTGCTGTTCTGATGCATTTATGGCAGTTCCCAGAAAGATTCTGTTTGTATCTGGGGTCTAGCTAAGTTTGGGAAGACTGAGGGAGAACCCCAGGTTCAGAAGGTAGCACCTACCAATCTTCAATTTCTCCCATTAGAGCCTGAAGGAGGAAATCATCCACATAAAAAGATACATGAGCACCCCTCTGGTACACAGGCAGGCCGCTGAAGATGCCAAACTCTACAAACTCTAAGCACAGTACACAGCTCAAAGGGGAAAATGTAAGTAAGTAAATGGTGGTCCCCTTATGTGAACCAGAAGCTTTTTTGGTGCTAATTACAAATCTGAATGTTTAGGTATAGAACCTTTAAATTCAAAGTCACTAAGGCAAAGCAGGAGTGAATGGAAGGTTAAGTATTTAGAATCTGGGTACCTACAAATACAGGTTGAGCCTCAAGAAATCCAGAACTGGCCTATATCCATTCTTTTTGGAGATAAAGGAAACAGTTGAAAGTAGAAAACTGACCTTCTGTCTTAGGGGAAACTCTTAAATGGATATCTGGAGTAAAAGCTGTTAGAAAAAATAAAGTTTGAGTTTAATTTGGTCCACTGGAAGGACAGCCATCCTTAAAGGGGAAACAGTTTTGAATTCTGTTTTGTAGCCTCACAAAGCGATCCTCATTACCCAGTCTTCCAGTGTAATGTCTGCTAGATGTTAGATATGGTTTAGCCACTTTCCCAGGTAGGAAGCCAACATAAGCTGGTATGTAGGGAGATGTAGCAGTAAGAAAGGAGAAATTCTAGCATAACCATGAATGATCACAAGGACTTGATTGGTTGCCTGCAGTTTAATTCAAAATTTCTCCCAAACTACAACTTTTATTTACTTCAAATACCTTCCAATTCTTTGGACTATATAGTTTGTTGTCAGAAGTTTCACCCACCATGTTCTCCCTACCAAACTACTACTGTAATTTATTTTTTAAATGCCTTCTAATTCTTGGGCTGCTAGAATTTCATCTGACTGCTGCAGAAAGGCCCGGACTTACAAATGGTAAGATTAAAAAAAAAATTCTGTTTATATAAAACTTTACCTTTTTCCTTCAACTTTTTGATAATTGTTTGTTCAGAGTTCCAGTGCATGAAATCCCTGGCCAGGGAAGCAGAGTATTTCCCTTTCTACATTTCTGGAAATGGCTAGCTCCTCAGCCAAGTATGGCATCTATTAAATACCCCTGTAAATAGCTGTCCTCAATGCTGCAATCAAGTCAATCAGTCTCTGCACTTCTGCATAATTTTTTTCAGTTCAGAACTTTATCTTGAATTGTCCCACTGAAATACTCTGCTAAAGAGCTGTGCCTCAGCAACTGGCTGCATGCACTTACGAAAATTACAGCTCTGTTGGTCAAGGTGGCTAACACAAGCACCTTATCCAGATCTATATATGTATTTAAGAAACTAGCGTTTTATTTACATATTTTATATATATTTTTTAGATGAGAGAGAAGTAGATTTGTTACGAGCTGATTACATCTTTTTTTCTATTGGATGATTGATTTAATGAAGTTGTATACAATGGGGATGTGTGGGATGTTTTAACTATCTGAAGAAGTTGAAGATGAAAACGTTTTGTATGTGTTTGGCGTTAATGTGTTGTTTCCTTATTAAATGAAGTGAGTGCATCCAACTTGGTTCGTGGTGGTGCTTTTTTGGTTTATTGGTTTTACTAGCACCATTTATCCATTCTTTGGTGTTTTTTGTACCTTATCCAGATCTATCCAGTAGTGGATTCCTAGTCATTACAGTATTAGAACTTGAAGGCAGCATACCTACCCTCATTGCATCCAGGGAAACAACTGCAGGGCCACAACTAGATTCTTGTAATGATACAGGTAAACCCGTGGAATACCAAAATAGCTTATCAGGGTCAACAGCCGAGTGTTAGAAATTCATGTGCAATAAAGCCATTAGAACAGCATCCCTGAACAGCAATAAGACCAGGGGAACTACCATGGTTTTTAGCTCCTTCATGCCCAAAGGTCAAGGTATCTTCTTGTGGAATCCAAGATCTCCAGTATCACTCATTTGAAATCCTCTCTTACTGAAATTAGTGTTTTACCAAAAGGAGACATCCTCTGGCAGTGACCCAGATGAAATAATTTCTTCACTGCACTTCAAGGAGGTCATCTACATAAAAAAAAAAAAAAATCATCTTTTCTCCTTGAAGAAAAAGTATGAATCCTTGGCTGGAAGTGCTGCCCCCTTTTCACTTGGTGTGTTCAGCAGCAGGACTACAAAAATGCCATTGCACAGACAAATGAATGATGAGCTTCTTTCCTTGAATGTCAAGGTCTTAAAAATCCTGTTAGTCCCAGGGAAAACAGCCTGCAAAAAGTACAGAGTTAGTTAAGGCTTTTCCTTCAGCAATCTACTATACCGGTCAAGCCAACCTATGTCCTGGTAACCACATGAATGGGGATCTGCAACCTATTTTACCTCACTACAAAGACTCCAAATAGAGATCATACATTCAAACAAATGGATACTCATGAGAACCAACCACGAGGGGCATTCAGTCTCAGAAAACATGCTAACCATTATCTGTGTGTCTGCCTCTGTGGGATGAACAGGTTCTAGTAGAAGAACTGAATGGCACCATCAACTGGAAATGGGCAATCATTCCACTGCCTGGTATGCCCTCAAAGCCCAAGGGACACAGAGCAACTGTCTACTCTTTACCACCCCCAAAGCAGTCTCTCTACATTTTAACACTTTAAGGGAAAGACTCTCCCCAAAGCTGTTGACGAATGCCTGCAAAAGGGATTGTTTTTTCTTGCAACCACACTGCAATAAAGGTTTCCCAGACTCAATTCCTTAATAAAAAGTCAGCAATTAAAAGACAAGACTTTAATAAAAAAAGAAAAATAAAAGACAATTAGAACAAGAATACAGACTACATGCGCAGTCACAAAGGCATTTCAGACCTGCTTAAGGCATACCCCATGAAACAGACTGCTTCCATGGAACCTTCACCAGTAAAAGCAACAAATTTAACAGAAGTTTAAAAGATTAATTAGGTTCTACATAGCAGCACTTGCCTTTCTGAAGAATTATCATACAGCAACGCTCTAGTTCAACAAAGTGTGGCAATAAGCTGGATACAGGCATAATATGACAATCTCCATTATGGGACATTTATATTTTTTATAGAATTCCTGAGAATGAAGCCAAACTGAATGACTAACATAAGTCAAAGCAAATCTTGTACCTTGTATCTGTGAGGTAAAGCCCTTAACATTTATGCCAACCTCTCCAACCTGTAAGCAAAGTCCCTGGCTTTTTTATAGCTAGTATCTTTCAGGCTGGTGACCTCAATGCCAATGAGTGTGCATCAAAACATGTACAAAGCACACCCCTTCATATCTTATTGGTTACTCAAGAAACAAAGTAAATAACCATGCCTTAGCCACCCCCCCTCCTGTTGTAGAACTGACCATAAGCTGCTAAGGGTACCAATTTTCTTTTTTTTTTCAAGTCCTCTCTCTCCTTCAGACCGACTTGCTTGGCTCCCACCCCCCTTCCACCCCATCCCAAAACCAGGATCACCAGACTGGAATTGCAGCTGCATTGATTAACTGATTCAAGAAAGAGGAAATAAAGGCATCCCTCTGCAATAACACCTACTCTCACAGCAGGGATTTTGTAAGCCACACTGTTTATACAATTTTGCAACAGTGTCATGGGAAACAAAGAAAAGATAAACATATATACTGATGCAGCATCATCTGCTCTTTCACAGGGAGTTTTCATGTTTCATTCCAGAGTGGAAGACATACTAATGTCTGAATTGCCCTTTCCATGCTCATCTTTTAAGGGCAGCCCTGTACTATTTATCAGCCTCTAAGAAAGAGTAGTACAGTATCAAGAAATACTCGCACTCTCCCTGTAAGTAAGCTAACTGGCCAGTGTTCACACAATTCTACCCTAGCCAATGTTTCAGTCTCCCAGTGCCACTACCTGATACCAGAGCTTGTAACCAAGTTATGGTTAACCATAGTCTTGTGTGAGTAAATCTAATTCTGTAGGGAAACTTGTTGTAATTGTCTATGGCTAGTTTCAAAAGAATGCATAACCACTGTTGCTTGGGCTAAAAAGGGATGTTACTGCCACTATGTTTGCAGAGCCCTTCTGAACATTTAGAAGCGCCCTTAATATTACTGGAATGCATCAAGGAAAACTCCCATCCATGAGAATGAGAAGACCTACATCTTCCAAGTCTCTAAAAAAAATGTGTTCCAGGATTCTTTGCAGAAACTGTTTTGAAAGGATGCAAACAGAACTATTTGAGGTACTCCCACCACTGATCAACTCTTGGAGGATCCTGGGTGACATTTCCATTCGTGAAGGTCTGGCCAGGTTGTACTCAGCTTGCCTGTTATAATATTTTGCTCTAACATTACATGTGGGTCCTGAAAAGTCGAGTGAAGCTGCCACCTCCCAGGTAATAAAGTCTACAAAAAAAAAAAAGGGCAAGATCTGGTACCACCTTGCTTATGTAAGACATCACACTGGCAGTTGTCCATTATAACTTGCAGCAGTCATGGATAACAGAGATGATTTAAGGCTTTCAAAGCACAAAGAAAACTTCCAGATGTCTAACTTCAATGTGCTTTTAGTCTGTCCTCTTTGTTCCACAGACCTTGCTCTATCAGCAAATTACATACCGCACTCTCCCAAAAAAAGTCCAAAGCAATTGTAATAGACTGAACAGGAAGTGAAAGGGAGAAAGGAAGACCTGGGTTCAGAGAGAGAGAGAAATGGTTCACTCACCATCCTACATCTCTAACAAATTCCAGCACTGGAATGTGAAAAGGTAAAGAGTGCTGATGCATAGACCAGATTGACCTGAGGTACAACTAAATTTATCGTGCAAAGTTTGGCGAAGGGAATCATGACAGAGCAGCCATCAAACCCACAATTGCGAGAAATTCCTTGATGGATACCAGAGAATGGCTAAAAAAGCTAAGAAAAATGTATCCATTGGAAGAAATGCTTGTCCCACGACAGCAACCAGAATACTTTGTGTGAAGGTATGAGAGAGGATTTCGGTAAGTCCATGTGAAACCCCAGAATAAGCTGGAGTTTGACACAGAGAATCTTCACAACTGGAAAGAGTCTGCAAATATAAGACAATTGTCCAAATACGGAAAGACATGAATGCTTTGAAATCTGTAGTAAGCAACTACTGGAGCCAAACACTTAGGTCTATCTATAGCACCAACGATGTGTGAAAAAGGTTAGACAGAAAACCAATACTGTAAGATAGATAAGGAAAATCTTAAATATCTGAAATTTTCACAAATAGGAATGTGATAAAAATCTAAAGTCTACAGTTACCATAAATCTCTGTAATGGAATGAAAGGGAACAGGGATTGAAGGGATTACACTTTGGAACTTTGACAAAAAGATTGAGAAAGGCAAGGTCTAGGACTAGTCTCAAAGTTCCCTATTTCTTTGGCACAAAAAAAAAATCCTTGAATGAAAACATTTGCCCACCTGATCTGAGAGCGCTAGTTCTATGCCCCCTTGAGACATTTTTCCAAAACTAGAGGAAACAAGGGTGTTCTGTTGACCAGATGAGGAGGAATTCACTAAAAAGAGGGGGAATCCTCATTATAATCTGTACATCAGACAGATGACTCATTTGTATAATATGGCTTAATGTCACTGGGAGAGATACAGACCTAGACTGAGGGTAAGCAAGTCAGGGTATGTAGAAAAGTGTTAAACAAGTAAAGAAAATAAAAAAATAAAATAAATTTTACAGTTTTCTCATACAAGCGCACACACACACACACACACACACACACACACACACACACACACACACAGAGAAAACTCTCCTATAAATCATGGCATTCCATACAAAATTTCTTACCATAAAACAATTAATTTTACAATAATGGTACAGAATTTCTTTGCAATAAAAAGTATTTGGGGAAGATTTCCCCCAGCTGGGTACTTATCTGCAAAGCCTTGAAAGCTTGCTAGCAGACTGTCAAGCTCCATGAAGCTCATAGAGGGGGCAAACTTAGATGGCAAGAAAGTTCTGAAGATTTAGTGCCTAAAGTGTCACTTTGTGACTCTGCTTGAGCACCTGGCCATTAGGAAACAAGGAAAGTGCTCTAAAGTTTTTTTAAACTGGACAATGGTCATATCATGGACAGGGTACAACTCAAATAGCTTAGGCTGCTCCAGTAGTGATCTAATGTTAAACATAAACTTAAGCTGCACCTGCAGCAAACAGCAAACACACCAATTAACATGTGGCAGTCATTTTTGGCAAGACCTGTTTAATCACAGGGAGTAGAGACATAGTATAAACATACTGCTCCACAACACAGGCACCATCAAAGACTCAGGGTATTTGGACCAAGCAATCATTTTAAACTGAGCTGGTTCAGACTAACTTCTGGCCGTACCAGTCTTCAAAGAGCCTATGCAAAAGGAAATTACTAAAATCCCCATTTTTAAAAAAGTCAGTCAACACTCAACAGAATGACAGATTGTCACCTTAGCAATTCAGGAAATCATAACAGATGTATACAGAGATATCTTTTACTGAGTGTAATGTCTGCTAAACTAAGGAACCATGACTCGCTGAAGAATTCAGGCCTTCTGACAGGAAGCATATAAGACACGTTTAGGAGTACTACAAATAGTCTGCCACCTAACAATCTTCCAAATAATGGATAACACTCCCCCTACCACTACTTAGTACCACTTTGACAAAGTTCCAGCTTCCCTGCTACAGCATCAAAAAATTCACTGGAACCCCTAAACTACCCAACAATTTCTTCTGGTGACACTGACCTCCCTTCCATGCCCTAGCTTTTGCTTTGATGTCTGCTGTTACTAGAGCCCTTTTGGCCTACAGGTACACATCAGTAAATCAAGACATACCTCCACAAATATCACCTTCTTCAACCTAACAGCCTTTCCTCACTGCTGGTGTCTAGAGCAGGACCACCATTGCCCTCCAGACAGGTACAAACTGCTAGCCACAATTCCATGCCGTCATTATCACAAAGTGAGATCAGACTCAGTTGCTTTCAGTCTCAACTATGATGGCATCTGAAGTTGAAATTAATTCAATCTGTTAAACTGCTTCAAGAGTTCACACCAGACTGTTCACAGGGGCTAGACGCAATATACGCACGGACTCGGACTCAACCCAGACTATATATGAGTGGACTCAACCCAGACTCCATTTCTTGACAGTTCATATACTTAAAAGCTTTGCTTACTTGTAATTTATGGCACATCTTCATGTCTTAAATTCTAGTACAGGATTATTCTCAACAGTAATCTAAAAGGTAAGTTACCTTGAGTTGTGCTACTGTCTGCTCAGCATTCTTCTTGTGAAGCTCTTCTTGTTGTAATTTGTTATTTTTCTCAGACAGCTCATTTGTAAGTCTACCACATTCCTGCCGAAGGCTAGCAATTTCTGAAGACTGCCTGAAATTGACAAGTTCATAAAAAAAATCATACTAAGAAAAAATACAAAAGTCTTAACAAGACACCATAAAGACAGATCCTATTACTAAATTGATGCAGTTATTTTATTACAGTGATATACACAAGAGTATAATTTTTAGAAAGGGACAGTTACAGCAACAGATGGCAAAAAAACCTGAAAGGCCTGTTGGTAAATCATGCATTTATTCTCACTTAGACACCAGAGGCAAGTTGCACAGAAACCGGTTATTTTGCCAGCTGCCTGAATGCCCGACAATGCTCATCCTGAGCAACCTCTTCAATAGTGCAATTCAAAGAACACTCGAGCTATTGTGATAGAAGGTAAGACTTGGCTTCTCTTCTCCAGGAACCCATCTATGCAGTATATGCATTTGCATACACTTCATGCAAACACACAAACACTATACAGATATTTACATTATCTGTTTGAATGGGTTACAGCACTGATCTCAGTAGACTATTTTCAAGTTTTAAGCTAAGATCCACACACACTACACAGAATTACAAACGTAGGTCAAAAAGATTTAAAACCACGTTTGAAAACAAACAAAACACATCGCTCAACATGGCATAATGATAAAATGACAGTATTAAGACTGAAAAAGAAAAAAAAAGAAAAGTGCAGTGTCAGAACCAAAAAAACATGAAAAAAGATGCAATTTTTACAATGTTATTTAAAGAATTAAAGCAAAAAAAAGAGAGAAAAAGACATGGTAAGAGCTGTCAAGACCCAGCATATGACATTGCAAGGACAATGAAAGCATAACGAACACTGGGTGAGTAGAAAGAAGTGGGAGGTGTGGAGGTTGATGTTACATACATGTAAACATGCATACAGACACATGCATGTGTGCATATACAAACATTACAAAAGCACCTCCAGCTATAGTAACTTATGAGGCATACCAAACACCAACTGTGGCCACACGAACAGATGCCAGCATCTGCACAGTTATGAAGGCATACAGGGAATGAAAATACATTGCTACACTTTTCTTCCATCTCTCTTTCTCACAAAAACACACACAAACCTAGAACTATTTAAAGTCATCAAACCAACTACTACATTGTTTTTGGGATGTAGGAAGAACAAACAGAAAACCTAGGCAAAAGGGTAACATACAGACTTCACACTGAATGCTCTCAGCTGAAAAATAAACCAGAGAACCTTACTATTAGTCAACAAGGCTACTCACTGCACCAATATGTGGCCTACATAGACTATATATAAACACACACACACATT
>NC_056737.1:733896993-733924493 GCF_019279795.1 Protopterus annectens | reverse complement strand
ATGCATTTGCCTGCCATGTGAGACCCCATGCATAGTCTGATGCATCTGTTGTCAGGGTTTGGGTGGTGAGGGGTTGAGTGAAAGGCAGTCCCTTGTTGTGGTTGCATGCTTATGCCTACCAAAGGAACTCTGCCGTTAGACATGGTAGGATAGGAATGACTGTTTCCAGGTCCTGAGAATGTTGGCACCAAAGACTTTTTAAGTACCACTGAAGTTTCCTCATATGCATTCTTGCATATGGAATTAGCAGAATGCATGAGGCCATGAACCCTACGGCTTACAGTATTTTCCTTGCTGATAGCTGGGTTTTGGTGGCCATTTGTTTGAAGTAGTTGGTGAAATACACCAGCTTTTCTAGAGTGAGAAAGGCCATCTGGGAAGTTGTGTTCAAGCTTGCTCCCAGGAATACAATTTTTTGACTGGGCACCAGTTGTGATTTCTTTTCGTTGATGGTGTACCCCAATGAGGGCAGCCACGGTGGTGCAGCGGTTAGCATTGCCACCTCACAGCAAGAGGTTCTCCAGTTCGATCCGTGGCTGAGCTGCCTTCTGTGCAGAGTTTGCATGTCCTCCCTGTGGTCGTGTGGGTTTCCTCCGGGTGCTCCGGTTTCCTCCCACATCCCAAAGACATGCTGCAGGTGGACTGGACACACTAAATTGGCCCTAGGCGTGAGTGCGTGCATGTGTGTGCCTTCGGTGGAAGGTTGGGTGCCGGGCTGGCACCTCGACACCGTAAAACTCCACTGCCAATCATGAGCGGCCGGTGATCCGCTGTGGCGACCCCTAACCAGGAAAAAACGAAAGAAGATAGTGTACCCCAATGAAGTTAGGAGTCTTTTTACAAATGCCAAGTGCTGAAGCAGCAATTCCTGACTGTCCACCTGAATCAGGCAATCGTCCAAGTATGGGAAAATTTGGATATTTCTCTGCCTGCAGTATGCAATGGCTGGTGCCAGGCACTTTGTGAATACTCTGGGTGCAGTAGATAAGCCAAAGGGAAGTGCAGAAAATTGATAGTGCACAGAGCCTGCCCTGAAGCGTAGATATTTCCTGCAAGACTCTCTTATGGGGATGTGTAGATAAGCTTCTTTTAAGTCTAGGGTGAATAACCAGGCATCCTTGGCTAGCATAGGGAGAAGCTGTTGCAGGGTAAGCATTTTGAATTTTGGGACCACCAGAAAGGTCTTGAGAATTGATAGATCCAGGATTGGGTGCCAAGAGCCCTCTTTTCTGGGCACCAGAAACAGTCTGGAATAGAAACCCTGTCCCCCTTTGTTCGGTTTGTGTTTTCCTCCTAGGGGTGCAAGTAATTGGGCAGGACTGAGAAGGGTAATTGAAAAGTCACTGTGAATTTTTTCCATAAGGAGACAGATTTAGCTTTTCTTCCTTTTTTATTTATTTATTTATTTTTTTTTTTAAGAACCTCTTCTGCTTTGGTGCCAAACAAACAGTCCTTATGTAAAGGAGCATCTAGTAATTTTGATTTGACATGATCTGGCAAGGTTTTTTCCTTCAGCCAAGCATGCCTTCTTAGTACAGACCCAGTGACTGCAGCCCTGCAAGATAGTTCTAGGGCATCAGTGTCGCACTGTAAAGTATGCTTACTAACTTGGTTTCCAGAATGCATTAACGCTTGTAAATCTTTATTTTCTGCACAGTCAGGAAGTAACACCATTTTTTGTTTAATTAGTTCCATAATATGTTGCTGGTACTTCAACATGTGAAACTGGCAAATCAATGCCCTGATGGCAAGAGTTGCAGATGTATATACCTTCTTACCCCATCTGTCTAAAGCTCTGGAATCCCTGTCTGAAGGGGTAGAGTGTTTGGCTGTAGTAGCCTTAATACCTTTAGGTCCCTGGGAAATGGTCTCTGGATCTGCAGTAGGATTCTTAATTTGTGAGAATAAGGTATGTATGACTGTATTCCATGAAGACATCATCTACAACATCCAGGACAGGGGGTATAGCTAGAGGCCTATGCTGTGGCAAATCTAAAAAAATTTTCTGAGTCTTTTTGGACTGAGGGTAGTCCTGACATTCCCCGCAGAAATGCTCTCTCAAAGTATGTAAGGTTTCACAATAATAAAAATCCTCTGGAGGGGAGGCAGAGTGAATGGATTCCTGTGCATCCGAATCCTCATAGGTTGATAAGGTTATGTCCTGGTAATCAGAAGGGTCTGTAGAATCAGAATGAAACTCCATTCTTTGTCTCTTAGCAGGGGAAGGCTGGCTTCCCCTAATTAGGGTAATAAGGTCTTCAGCCATTTTAAGCATTTGTTTTTGTGGCATGGGAACTTGAGCATGAGCTTTGGTCTTTGGTTTACTAGGCATAGTGCGTACTCAGAGCCTGAGAAACTCGGTAGTTTTAGCTAAAAACAAAGTAGTCTTTTTAATGCGAACATCGTTAGGTCGGAATACAACCTCCGAAGCTGGTTCCTGCACAGCGGCTCTGAACCCATCCAAGGTAAAGATATCCGCAGGTTACTTAGTCGAAGAAGCATCTCGCGGCACACCAGACTCCAAATGGGTCTCAGCAGAGGCCTGCGAATCTGTAGAAGCGGGCATAATGGGCTGCAAAGGTGCCTCACTGAGTACCGGCGGACTGGTGACTAGCTTAACGGAAGCGTCATCGGCAGTTTTGGACCTATGCAGTCTGCCTCCGTCTTCATCTTTACATTTTTTCAGAAGATTGGTAGTCAGATGGCTTATCGAAACCATTTCGGAATACAGAGAATAAGAGCGAAAAAATTTAGCAACAAAGATAGCCTGATGATGAATGGTTCGGGCGTTAAACAAGGCACAAAACCGACAGCGAGGGACACCGCGGTATGGGCCTAAACAGGTGATGCAGTAAGAATGAAAATCTCTGAGAGATATTTGCTTTCCACAGGCAAGACAATTGTTACCTTTTTCTGACATCAGTTAGAGCAAAAAAAAAAAAAGTATTCCCAACGGAGTACTTAGCTTTAGAAGACTTCAGGTTTGAAACTCGAAAAAAGAAAATTTCAGGTAGCGGCCAACCAGCACTTGCTAACTGCTTCTGCTTCCGGTTCCTTCTCGGCAAGAAAAACTGATGTAATGGCATTGGCTGCCTGTTTTATACCCCTGACGACCTGACGTCATGGAAGTGGCGACAGCATCAGACACAGAAATCCCAAGACTCTGGTATTCAGGCTGACTGACAGCTACCTGAAGGCAGATAACCCAAGTGTGATGACTGCAACAGTGAAACACGAGGAACATATCCATCTAGCAATAATTACCTTGGAGATAGGTTTTCCCAAAAAGGGTTTATAGAAGGATACAAACAATTGATCAGATTTGCGGAAATGTTTTGTCCTGTGTAAAAAGAATCGTAACATCCAACATGTGGAGTTTGTATTCCATCTTGTTAGAAAAATTAGGAAAAAATACAGGCAAATTGATGGTCTGATTGATATTGACTGATGATGCCACCTTAGGAAGAAAGGGTGGATTGGTTCGAAGGGAAACCGTATCTTTGTGAAAAATCATGTAAGGAACTTTGATGGACAAGGCCTGTAATTCTGAAACCCTTTTGGCAGAGGTAATAGCCACCATCAAAGCTGTTTTCTAAGATAAATATTTCAGATCTGCTGTTGCAGCAGGCTCGAAAGGCAGCACAACCACAGCTTGAAGAACCATAGTAAGGTCCCATGGGGGAACAGGATCTTTGACCGGGGGGGGGGGGGTAACAAAAATGTGCTTTTAATAAAGGCTTTACACAGTCTGGCGGAGGCTTTAGAGGCAGAACTCTCGCCCACATGAAAATGAGAGATGGTAGCCAACTGAACCTTGACAGTAGAAGAACTAGCTCCATGTTAAAAAATATCAGCTAGAAAATCAAGAATGGCAGAAACAGGAGCCGTGAAAGGGGTCTAAACTCCTATGAGAAGCCCAAAAGGAAAAATGGTTCCACTTGCTGTGATAAACCTTCCTGGTCGAAGACTCATGTGCAGCCACTAAAAAAGATCTAACTGAGGAAGAAGGTCCAGAAGTCCTAGCAATCACAGGCACTGAAGCAGCCAAGCTGTGAGCTTCAAACTGTCCAGATTTGGATGAGGCACCCCCGAAGGGTGTGAAATTAGATCGTGAATGGGATCCAGGATCCAAGGCGGAGCCAGGTGGTGAGACTAAAGGAAGGGAAACCATACCTGGTGAAGCCAAAATGGGGCAATGAAGATCACTTTGCTCCCCAGAAGACGAGCTTTCTGTAGATAGCTTGGAATAATATACTGGCGGGTGAGCTTTCTGTAGAAAGCTCGGAATATGAGGTACTGGCAGGTAAGCATACAGAAGACTGGGAAGCCAAGCATGAACTAGAGCATCTCTGGAGGACTCCCCCGGCAGGGGGTTCAGAGCGAAAAGCTCACTGCACTTCACGTTGGAAAGAGATGTGAAGAGATCGCAGCAAGGTTGACCCCACTCGTGGAAGATCTGTTCCGCTACTGAAAGATTTAGAGACCACTCGCAAGACATCAGAACAGTTCATCTTAGCTTGTCCGCTAGAATGTTGGACCGTCACTGAATGTGCACTGCGATGAGAAAGTGACCGGTGGAAATCACCCATTCCCACACACTCATGGCCTCGCGACAAAGGGGGTAAAATCTGGTCCCTCCCAGTTTGTTTATATATCAGACCACTGACATGTTGTCTGACTGAACTGCAATGCTAGAAGGACCGCCATCTCTATGACATTTATGTGCAAGCTGGTCTCTACAGGGTACCACAGGCCTTGGACCGTCCTGCCTGAACAATACCCCCCACCCGAGCTGGGAGGCGTCCATAGTTACTGTGGCTTGGGCCGTGGCTGGAACAAAGGGTTGTCCCTCCAAAATGTCCGGAGAAAACATCCACCACATGAGGGACGACGTACAGACTCAACTGAGTTGAACTGGATATGCCAATGGCAGTTCCAACAAGGACTATTGGACAGCTAGAGTCCACTGTAGAATTCTGGTGTGTAACCAGGCACACAGGAGAAGAGTTATGGTCGCCGCCATCGAGCCTAAGGCCCTCAACACCGATTCCGCCATTGGGAGATGACAGTGGTAGATCAGGTTGACATGCATCATCAGGTTTTGTACTCGCTCCGAGGTCAGGAAGATTTTGCACTGAAGAGCATCTATCCTGGCACCAATGTAGTCTATCACCTGTACAGGATCTAGGAGTGATTTGGATGCGTTGATTGTGATCTCCAAATGCAGGGCAAGAATCAGGAAATAATCCCTGGTTTGGGAGAGTAGATGCCTGGTGGGAGCAGTGAGAAGCCAATCGTCCAGGTACGGATAGACCTGAATTCCCTGAAGCCTCAGGCGAGCCGCTACCACCATCACTTTTGTAAACACCCAGGGGGGGGGGCTGTGGTGAGATCAAAGGGTAGGGCTTGAAATTGGTAATTATCGACTCCTAGCCAGAAGCGGAGGAACCTCCTGGAGCTTCTGTGCATCTTTATGTGATGGTAAGCAACCTGGAGGTCTAATGAGCACATCCAGTCGCTCTCTTGCAGGTACGGCATGATGGACTGTAATGTGACCATCCATCCAAAACTTCTCTTTGGCAACTGACAGGTTCAGGGTAGAAAGGTCCAGAATGGGCCTCAAGTCCCCAGTTTTCTTTGGCACCAAAAAGAACCGGAGTAGAAGCCTGATCCGGACTGATATGGGGGGACTGTTTCGATGGCTCGTTTTTCAAGCAGCTTGGAAATTTCCTGTGCTGCTGCCTCCCTTTGCATGGGTTGTATGTCCGGGAGGTGTCTGGGAGATTTGGAGGGGACCCACAAGGGGGATAGAGTATCCTCTGGATATGATCTGAAGCACCCAGCGGTCTGATGTTATGGACTCCCACATCGCTAGGTCTAAGGACAATCATCCCCCAACTGCATCCAGAGTAGAGCAGTTGGGCCACCCCTCAGGGTTGCTGCCCAGGTCTGTCCAAGAAAGGTTCCAGAGACCCAAAATTCCTCGGATCACCTCTGCCTCTGGGCCGGCATCCCCTCTGCCTCTGGGGGAAGAAGAGCCCTGAGTGACACGGGAATACTGTAACTTCTGGAACCACATCTTCTTTTGCCCTATCTGGTTCTGGGAAAAAGACCTTTGAGGGTTCGAGAAGCGGATCCCGATGGCAGTGTCTTCTCGTCCTTCTCTTTCTGGACTAATGTCTCTTTGACAGTCTTACCAAAGAGAGTAGAGCCGTCATAAGGGGCACTGGCAAAGGACACCTTGAAAGGTTCAGAAAATTGACAATCTGAGCCAGGCATTGCACCTTATGGACACGCTGGAATCAGCCGCCCTAACCGCTCCTTCTGTAGCATGTGAAAGGAGTCGCATGGACGTGTTGGAGACTGCTATCAAAGTGGCCATCCTTGCAGAGAATGAGGCCCTGTCCTCCTGCGACATGGACTTCGGGGGAAGACTCCTCCAGCTCCTTTACCAGGTCGCATTTGAGTCTGGTGACATGGGCCAGGTAGTTCATCGCCCTAATTGAAAAGGTAGCTGAAACGTAAACCCACTTCTCTAGGTGGTCCATCATCCGTGACTCTCGGTGAGGAGGATGAACCGAGGAACTCTCCTGGTTAAGTTCCTTCTTTGTGGCTGCTGCTACCACCATAGCTTCTATGGAGGAGCCCTTGTTCCATGCTGGTCTGTCTGTGGGGAGGACCTAAATTTTGTCGGGTCTTTCCATGGTGTATGGCTTCTTCCATGCCCGTGAGGTGAACAGATCCACCAAAGGATCTGTGGGAGGGGACACCCAGGAAGTAGATGGACCCGTGCCAAAAGCCTCCAGGAACATGGACTCAGAAGAAGGTTTGGGAGAAGACCAACCTCCCCATTAGTGCACCACCCCCCTCACCACACTCAAAACACTGAGGGGGGAGATGAAGCAAAAAAATCCACACAACTATTCAAACTAAGCTAACTAACCTAAAAACTATAAACTCGCCGCACCAAGCGAGGGGAGGAGAAAGGGGAACCTACTCTATTACTATCTAAAGATTTTTAAAGAAAAAGTTATTTTTAAGTTTTTTTACCCACTTGAAAACCTGGAGCTCAAGAGATCATGATGCATAAGCTATTCGCGGCAAATGAGATCAAAGGGGGTTGGAAGGTAGTAGAGGTGTATTATGGGTAAGGGAGTAGCTTGCAGCTCGAAGCAGACGCTAGTAATGTTGCTGGCTTGGATCGGATATGGATCCGTATCCCACAGGTTGAAGACCAAATGAAGAAAACTACTTCAGATCTACTTTAACCTCTATTTAATGACTCCTGAGGATGAATGTCAGGACTGAAGAATGTGGAATATACCAAAAAAATGGAAAAAAGTAGGTGTTCCATTGCTTGAAAAATCAAACATCCACTAACTTTTCCATGAAAAAGTGAAGTTTAAACTGGCAACAGTTGAAGCTAAACTGGAACAATCAGTATAAAACAATCACAGGATAAAGCATGCTGCAAGAACAGATCAACTGAAATCCCTGAAAAAAGTGAGGTTTGGCAAAAGGTTTACTGGTTCAATGGACTGAGATGGAAGACTCCACTTAAATGAGAATGCACTAAGGATGTATTTGTGATTCAATAAAAAAGAAATGTTGCCTCTAAATAAAAAGCATCTTACCATCCTGGCACTAAAACGTGAAAAGTCTGAATTAATTATGGCATGCTGAGATGTGATGTTCTCCAATACATGGTTTCCCTTTTGCCTTGAGGCAGAAAATTAAAAGTTATGCACTTAATAACTTGGCATCTGTGTTATCCAATTTCATTCTTCGTCATTAATGGGTCCTAGGATCAGATTTCGGATCTGATTCGGCCACTTTTATAAGACTATAATCAGATTCTCGAGCTCCTCCCTCTCCCATAATGCCTCACATCTACCCTAACTCCTCAGATCGAGTTTGCTGCTCTATAAACAGTTTATCATAGAAGACTATGTCCATTTATATACATGCATATACACTTAGACAGGAATATAATAGGAAATAGCCATAATCTGGAGCTCAAACTAGGAACCTTTGAGTTCCTAAATCTTCTAGATCTAAGCAGATTAGGCTGGGGGATGGATAGGCAGGACGTTAAGAAGAATGAAACTGGACAACACAGATGCCAAGTTATGGTAAGTACACAAGTTCTAAATCTGATGTTGTCCATTTCAATGGGTCAGAGTCCCCATCTACATAACTCATTGGGTGGCCCTTTTGGAAGGATATGCTAGAGCACCATGGAAACAAAGGATGCTCTACTCCTGGATACGTCATTTAACTTGTAGTGAGACACAAAGGTATGCAGTTTGGACAAAGTTGCTGCAGTACAAATTTCATCAGTAGTAGCTCTCAAAAAAAAAAGGCAGATGAAGTGGCCATATTTTTCGAGGGTGAGGTAGTTGCATACCTTTGAATAAGTAATTGGTAGAAATGCAATCAGTAATCCATTTTGTTACAATGATCTTTGACACTGCCTGGCCAAATCAGCTGGACGAAAATGATTTAAACAGTTGTTAAAATCTTCAATGTTTCTTTGTCCTGTGCAGATAGAAATGTAACTGCCTATGAACATACAGGAGATTTAACATGTAGTTGCCTTTGTTGGAATGGTTTGGGAAAGACTAGCAATTTAACCGTCTGGTTGAATCTCCATCTCCACTTTAGGCATGAAAGTAAGATTAGTTAAGGACACCCTATATTTATGGGAAAGGATATAGGGTGGTTTGGAAGACAATACTTATAATTCAGATGCCCTTTTTCTGGAGAAAAATTATTTTCCAAGCTGGAAATTTTATGTCACAAGAATCAGCTGGTTTGAAAGATTTCTGAGTGAGGCCTTGGAGGACAATGGTTAGATCCCAAGGAGGAGAGGGGTCTGACTGGAGGCCTAAAAAAACACTTTTCATAAAGGCTTTACATAGCTTGGACGCAGATGCAGTGTCTTTTCCCATGTGAAAGTGTGTAATTGCTGCCAGATGTAATTGTATGGTAGAGAAACTGGCACCATCCAGAAAAAGTGAAATGAGGAATAGAAGTATAGCTGATACAGGAGCTGAAAAAGGATAGATATTTTGTTTTGAGGCCCATCTCTTCCACTTGTTATTATAAACCTTTTTTTGTGGAAAGGTTTTGAGAGTTAAGGATAATTATGTTGGACTGCTGAAGCTACCTGGACTTTCTTAGCATCAATGTAAGTGAAGAAACCAAGTGGTTAAATGTAAGGATAGTAGACTGGGATGTAGATGTTCTGGTGGGTGAGAAATTAGATCCCGACTGGGATTCAATATCTATGGGGGATATCTGGTGTGAGATCATAGGAATGGGAACTATACCTGATGAGGCCAGAAGGGGGCAATGAAGATCAGAATGCTCTTCAGCCTGCTGGCTTTCTGTAGAATTTTTGGGATCAATGGTATGGGGGGGTAAGCATACAGGAGACCATGAGGCCAATCGTGAACTACAGCATCCCTCAATGATTCCCCAACTGGGGGGATCAGAGCAAAACACTTGCTGCACTTGTTGTTTAGGGGAGAAGTGAATGGGCTGCAGCAAGGTTGGCCCCACTGGCTGAAAATCTGGTTGACTGATTGAGGGACCAATCATGTGGGTTCAAAATGGATCTGCTGAGTCTTGTCTGCTAGTACGTTGGTTTCCCCTGGGAATGTGCATTATAAAGAGCAAGCGGTTTGAAGAGATTGCCCATTCCCACACTCCTATGGCACCTCAGGGGCATGAACGGGTTTCCCCCATTTGTTGATGTACCAGACTACTAACATTACCTGTATAAATTGCTATTGTACCCAGAGAGAGGCAGTCGTGGAAGACTTGCAATGTCAGAAGAACTACTCTCATCTCTAGGACACTGATGTACAACTTTGTCTCTGTCAGGGACCACATGCCTTGGACCAATCTTCCTTGATAATGCCCACCCCACCAGGGAAGCATCTGTGGTCATTGTGGCTGTGGGAGGGGGAAAAAAAGAGAACAGCCTGGCTAGATATAGATTGTTTGATAGAATCCACCACTGGAGGTGACATCTGCAAATTGGGGTTAGTTTGATGGAGACAGATAATGGATGGAAAAGGATAAACCACTGAACTGCAAGGGTCCAATGAAGTACTCTCATGAAAAACCTCGCTAAAGGTACCAAGAGAATTGCTGCAGACACAGAACCTATAGTGCTCTCAGAATCAGTCTTGCAGGAGGGGCTGGCAAATCTAGAAGGATCTATGCCCATTGTCTCAGGGATACTACCTTTGGTTGGGGTAATGCTGCTGTGTGTGTAAAAGTGGTCAATTGCATTCCTATGAACTCCAAGTTCTGCACAAGATTTAGTTTTGACTTTGCCATGTTTACTGTGATACCCAAAAGGTTGAAGATCTCTATTAGATAGTGTGGCTCAAAGAAGTTGATGCTTTGTTGGTGCAGTGAAAAAACAATTGTCCAACTATGGAAAGACCCGGAATCCTTGTATTCTCAGGTGAGCTACTACCACTACCATGCATTTGGTCAACACACAGAGAGCTATGCTGAGACCAAAGGGCAGGTCTCAATTGATGACTGGCTCCAAGCCAAAAGCACAGGTTGTTTCCTGGACTGTCCGTTTATTATGAAATGACAGTACAAGTCCTGGAGGTCCACAGAGCACATCCAGTCATCCTTGCGAAGAAGCTGCAAAATGGACTGGACTGTAACCATCCAGAACTTTGACTTCTTCACATACAGATTTAGTTTGTTTAGGTCTAAGATCAGTCGCAGGTTCCCTGTCTTTTTTGGCACCAAAAAACAGCAGGAGTAAGTTCTGGATCCTTGTTGCTCAGTCAGGACCTTTTGGATGACATTTTTCTAGAAGTTTCTGAACTTCATGAATGGCAAACACCCTCATACTGGGTGGCACATCGGGGAAATGCCACCTGGGACTTGGAGGTGGAAGGAAAAAGGGGATATAGTAACCTCTGGAAATTATATATAGCGTCCAGTGGTTGTTTGATAAATTTGTCCAAGTGTCTAAGTGCGATGACAGACTGCCCCCAACTGCCTCGAGAAAAGGACAGTCAGGCAATGCTTCAAAAGCGCTGACATTGCTCAGAGAAGGGTCCTGGTCCCCCCTTGCCTCTTGGGCGGTATTTGCTATTAAATCCTCTTCCTCTGGAGGAGAAATCTTCTTTAAGAAACTAGAAAGAACTTTGAGAGTTTCTCAACCAAAGTTTTAGTACCTCGCTGGTTCCTTTTAGGTCCATCTGCGGGGCAGAAAATTTGATTACTACTGCAGACGAGGTCTTTCCCTCCTGTTCACTGCGGGTGAGTGCTTCCTTGACAGATGGTCCAAAAAGGAAGGAACCTTCAGGGGGCACTAGTGAAAGACACGTTAAAGGGTTCTGCAAACCCGCACAGCCTCAACCAGGCATGCCTCATGATGGCTATGCCTGTTCCAGCTGCTTGAGAGGTGCCCTCTGCAGCATAAGCGATTAAAATCATTGAGGAATATCCTAAAGAAGAGAGAGAGTGGCCAACTGGGGAGATACCTTCTTGAGGTCTTCCTCCAAAAATAATTACCTGTAAGAGTTGGTAAGTTCTTTTCTAAAGTCTCTTTGTAGTTGGGTAAAATGTGGGAGATAGTTTAATGCTCTCAGTCTGAACATAGCAGAGGCATAAACTCACTTTCCGTGCCTGTCCAAAGCCTGGGACTCTGTTTGGGGGATGGACAGTGGAGCTTTGCTCAGCCAGCTCCTTCTTAGTGGCTGCTGACACCACACTAGCATCTACGGGCAAGCCCTTATTCCAATGAAGTCTGTCGGTAGGAAGGCTTAGATATTTATCATCATGCTTTGGTATGAGCTCCTCTGTGTCGGGTTCCTTCCACGACCGGCAAGAGACTAGATCGATAAGGTAATCTGCCGGGGGCTGGAATCGCCCACGACATAGATGGGCCGTCCCAAAGGCCTCCAGAAACAACTGCTCCTCAGGAGTAGGTTGGGAGGAGCATCCACCTTTCTGCTTTAAAATTTCCAGAATCCAGGTTGAGATCTTGGGGATCCCTCTCCCTCAAAGTCAGTGTTCTCAGTTAAAGACACCAGAGGGGAGTCTAAGTGCCTCCTGTACTTTTTCTTCAGATGTACCTCCTCTGTGGAGTGTTCAGGGGAGGAATTGGAGTGGGGGACCCCTTGAGGGATAGCTGTAGTCTGGAGGCTTGTTCGGTGGGGGGGGGGGTGACTAAACAGTCAGATATATATATATATATATATATATATATATATATATGTGTGTGTGTGTGTGTGTGTGTGTATATATATATATATATATATATATATATATATATATATATATATATACACACACACACACACACACACACACACACACACACACACACACACACACACACATGTATAACTCTTGCATGCATATTTGCTTGAATGTATACATGGACAATTTAAACATTTATATACTCTTATTCAGTTGTGAAATATCTTGCAATGTTCTACCAGGTTCTTATCTACTCTCATTGTATATTATGTACACTTGTATTTTCAACCAAAAGAGGGAATATCCTCTTATTATATACTAACAGCTGGAAAGTTTACAATCTGCATACTATTGCTCTGTAATGTCTCTTGTAAATTTTTCTTCTCTCTGTAAACTTATGGAGTTTTTCTCCCCAGGACTCCACTGAAAATGGACACTTGTCCAGTTGGACTATCCTGGAAAACAAATGTTAAATAAATAATGAATGAATAAATAAATAAATGTCCTTAAGGGGTCATTTGCATATATCCAATCTGTCTCCACTACTGGAGGTTAAAGGCATTACACACTGAAGACCCTAGCTGGACTGGGTCTTTCTTGCTGTTTTCACAGTTCATTTGTTTCTGCAGGGTTAAGGGTCTGAGAAGTTCAGTCATGTCTGTGGCAGTAACTGAGTAAACATGAAGCACTTAACACTAGGCGCCTTAAAGAAATTAATTTTGATAATTCACGGCATCTGAAGTTAAATGAGATGCACTTCCAAGAAAAATAAGTTTCCTCTTTCAACAAAACAATAAGTGATGCTGCCAGAAACTGCCAAGACAGACCAACAATGTGTTTTCAGATAGAAGTAACAGATATGTAGAAGTTGAGATGTGTGAACCTCTATGATGACCACTACAAGTGTACATGTCCCCCAAGAATATCTCTATAAAGGTCTGACAGGGAATAATGCCTTACAGGTTGGGTTTACCTCTCAGCTAAGTGACTGTAATTTAGTAATCAGCCTCAGACTCTTCAAGGCAGAGAATACCTTGGGAGTGCCACAAGAGTGTACAAATATTTTAGAAAATACTGTGAAGTAATAGGTTTTAGTATATGCATTTTACTGCCTTGTGTTCTCCAAATCAAGAGGCGTATAATTATTCAAGCTTTGTTTCATGGTTTTACCTAGCTGGATACCTAGGGACTCTGCATGCTTTCCAGACCACTCATCTGAAATTGCTAGTAGTAAAGCTCATCTGCATTCATCAGAAGAAATACTAATGTCCTGCTCTTAACTGTCCACTGTAAGCATAGTTTAAATCACGTATTGACACAGAAGGGCGTCAAAAGTTGTGAAACACAAAAGGGTTGGTTAAAGACAAACTGGTCACTTAAGGGGCTAAAATAGACTACACCAAAAGACAACCATCTAAAAAGAAAATGTTTAACAGCATGAGGATTGGCTACCAACCTTAACTACCTCATATGATTGAAAAAATAATTCCAGAAAGACAGAAAGTCACAAACACACAAAAGCACTAATAGGTACTCTAAGAATGACCTATAGCCACATAAGTGACTGGCACTGCAAACATGTAAGCAATAATGCCCGACAGGGTGTGTGTTAATGTGCAATTAACTCCCACCCAGGGGTGTTATGAGACCCAACGCCACAGACAGAAGGCTCTTAGACAATGGGCTCGCTGTAAAATTGTTGTGTTTTACTTTTTTTTTAAAATACTATATTATTTTTTTAATATATATTTTTGATGTACAACAGTTCCACCACCTAATGTTTCCAACTGTGTGTAGTATATGTTAATGGTGTTGGAGGAAGCATTTTACATCAAGTACATATAAAAGGATATAGCACAGGATATAGTACTTAAAAATAAATAAGTAAAACAATTTTACAGAGCTCATTCTCTGTCTTTCATACATAGTCTCTTCAGTTTTCACACACACGTACATATACACACACAATCTCATCTGGTTGCATACATGCATTCACTAACACACACACGCAGACAAACAAACACATGCACACACATGCACTTTTTTTCCTGTTTACCTTTATTTTACACTCGCTAAACAGCAAAAGCACTGCTTAGTGAGTGTAAAGTAATAGTATTTTTTTTGCAGTCAGAGCTCCACAGCAGCTTGATATACTGTCATGAAGCGGCAGACTTGTTTTTCAACAGTTAAAAAACAACACAAGCACCAAGATAGAAGAATATAAATCCAACAGGAAAAAAGACAACTGCCAGTATATCCAAACGTTTATTCCACTTGCTTCTCTCTCTCTAGCGCTTCGGCTTCAAAAAGCCTTCAAGGAGTATCTGTTTTCAACAGGCATTACTTGTACATTTAAAACCTTGCTGGAGAACATTTGTTCTCCAATAATGGTGCTTATGTACAATTTGCCCATTCTCTACAACAGTTTAAGAAAAATCAAATAGTAACTTTTCTTGCAAAGGTAGCAGACAAGTTTCAGAACCTCCCACAAATACTTTGAACTTCTCAATCACTACTGCAGTAATGTATATAACGTAAGCCCTGCCTGAAATACTACGGCAAGCAATAGAGAAAAGGTGTGTGTGTGTGTATGCGCTACAGACAGAACACAACAGAACTGCTATAAATGGCATCCTCGAACTTGAACAGGGTATGGGTAAGCAAAGCAGGAAAACTTCAGGGTTTGACTCCATTTCGTTTTGAATTATACTAAACTGCTAGATTGTTTCTAGAAAAGATTGCTTTGATCAACCCAGTTTTTAAAACCAAGACCATCCAGGTCCCTGACTCCAGAAAGAAGGTACTGGTTTCTGTATTTTTTTTTTTTTTTTTAAAGTAGAAAGACCTTGAACTTCCATCTTTTTACCCACCTATCTATATTTCAAATCTGGACTGTCATGTATAACTACTTTAGTAGACATAATAGACTAATTACTAGAGAATTTGACAGACCCTTAAACAATGTGGATTCATAACTAGTCACCAATCTTTTGATAACACTATACAATTCTGACAAAACTTGTTTAACAGGTTAACAAGTCTTGCACTGAAAAGACATTTGATAAAGCAGACTGAACTTAACTTGATTAAAGTGAAGGGATTTTGATAATGTTTTAGAAAGTTTTCTGCTCAATCTGGACAAACTAAAAAAGGACTACACAGAAAGCAGCCTACTTTTCCATCTTGTTAGCTACTGGAAAGAACTAGAAAAACCATAAAGACTGTCATTAATATGGAAGTGTAGCATATGGGAGGGGGGGGGGGGTTTGCACTCCTGAGTAGGCCATCCATCCTACTATCTTGACAGAACTAAACCACTTAGAAAAGCAGATCAGATATTTGTTTCCTGATATGGAATAAAAAAGAACAACCAGTGCTCAAACTCCTTTCAAGTGGTTGCCCTCAGCCACTGCTTTTTGTTATACCCACCATGGTAAACCAGTTCCAGGCAGTATAAAGGCTCATTCTACTACAATGTTGTCTTCTTTGATGGCATCTTGAAAAGCGGTGGACAAAGTATTCTAGAGGTGGGTACATGGTCTTTTGTACATACCTTTACAAAACATTATAAACTGGATTCTTTTGCAGATTAAGGACAGTCTTTGCCAGGACCATTCTCCAGGGGCTCCTGGAAAAACATACTTCCTTCTCCCTTGAATAGGCTTTGGTAATCAACCCGTACAGCCTAAAGGGTACTGCAGCAGTGGGAATGAACACGGTACAGTTGTCTAAGTTGCACTTACCTATAACACTAGATATTCATATTCCTCACTGCAGCAGTAGCTGCACCGCACTGCACCCACCACCCCCACACTTCTGCCTATAGTTAGTTGTAGGGATACAATGTTATTTGTTATTGTAAATATCATTCCAGAGGTTCAGGATGAGAACACGCCTTTACTTTTGGGCAAGAAAGTACTAAACAGAATTTCACTCTGCTGATTTTCTTCCACAGTGTAGTCCAATCAGCAGTCAGTGAAGGTATGGGACTGAAGACAGATCTTTTGGCAGCTGGCCAGTTCGTCCCTGGACAAGAAATAAACTGCATCACCCAAGGGTTACTGCAGCAGTGGGAATCATAAACTTAAGTATGTCTGTCTTTGCCTTCGTAAAGAGAAACTAATTAATAGTCCCCAAAGAATGCGTAGTGTCCTCCTACTGGTTATCCTGATGAGATGGCAGGGCTATTAATTGGAGAAATGTGACTACATACTGGCTGCTTATGACCAGGCAGGAAAGTAGCATGCTTGCTACAGCAAATCTGATTATTTTGTGGAGAGTACCTCTCAGTTTAATTTCTCCAAGTCTTTTGGATTTCTAATGCCATGACAGGAATGGACCCTATTCTTAAGTCAGGGTATGACTAAAGTTCATGAAATTCGTAATGTAACTAAATCAAATACTAAAAAGGTCACACAGTCAAACCAGTTAGTAAAAACTAAACAACCTAGCCAAGCTAGAGTTTTCACTGTGTGATACCTTAAACCTCCTATGAGAGGCCCATGGGATATATGCAAATTACCCCTTAAAGGCAAGTGTCTCAACTATATGACATGCCCATGACTTTTTCCTTTAAGTCTTTATGGACACATTCAGGACAATAAAGCCAACCCCCACTAGCTGTGGACATGAATGGATATCAGTTGATGAGGCCATAAAGGCGGCCGAAACATGCCCTTTTTCTAATTCTGTTCTGGTTTTATTTAGCAACCCATGATCCTTTGCTCCATATGACTTTTTTGTTACCTTTTTGTTCCACTGCTACAACTGATTTTTTTTTTTCTTAATGACTACAGACTTTCTTTGCATCAGTTCTAGTATACAGTTTGTATATTGTTGGAAGGCAAGTTAATGGTCTGTAATTTTCAGGATGGCTTGCAGGTTTACCTTAAGGAGGAGTATCATTTTTTTCCTGTTAATCAAGTTGATGTCCATTCAGAATGCATCTATAAATAATTTTACTCAGAACAAAATGTTTGTGCAAAGATATTAATACTTTTAGCCAAATGTTAGGTACTGTATCTGGGCCCAGAGTTTACCAATTAGGAGCTTTTCTTAAATTTTATTTCAATTTCTCTTGCCATTCCCTTCATCCCATTTCATATCCTCTATATCAGAATGTCTTACTGTTTCAATTGATTTTTCTATCCATTCAGTGTCTTTATTATGTTCCACAGTGTCCTCATGAAAATTTCTTCAAAATGTGCATTTCTTTTTTTTTGGGCAATGTTTCTATTCTTTCTGCTTTGTTTCCCAGTTTTCAATAAAACTCTTTTGGGTAATCAATGAATCACCCCGGCTAATTATATACAACTCAGACATTGCACTACAGTGGGGGAAAGGGCAGGTTTCCTTATACCTAATTTACTGCTTCCTTGATGTTGGCCAGCTATCGTTCGATGCAAAGTTTTATGATGATTTGGCCTTCTGATTACATGAAGGTTCGATGTTTAGTGTTCGATGAACAGCCATTTGATGCACATGCTGTTTCATGATTAAAACAAACCCAATGCTTTCATGGTAGCATTTTTCTTCTCTTCCTTTCCCTTACTGCTCTGTTTTTGTAGTAAGACCATCTGTTATTAATTTAGATGTGCACTAATACATCCTACTTATCTCTGTTAGAAAGCTATAATTCACAGTGGAAATGGATAATGATGAAATGGCAGGAAGTTCAGGAAATTAGGACAGACTGGGGTTTTGGATGCAGATTCTTGAGAATAACCATACAGATTATTATATTCATAAAATAGCAGAAAGTATAAAGAAAAGAGCTTCTCCTGATGGGGATGACTGCAATTAGGGATACAGAGAATAGACAAGAGGGTGATGGAAATTACTGGGAAAAAAGACAAAGGAACAAAGGCACTAGGAGCAAAAAAATAGAGAGGGAATGGTAACAGAATGGGAAGAGGCCAAGGATTCATTTGGACTGCAGGATAGAGAAAGCCTACCCTATCAGGGATTGATAGAGTATAGACAAAGAGAAAGGAATAGGAGGACCTAACTGAAAGACCAGCACTGGTATAGGTTAGAGGAATCTAGAACAAAAGCTGCTGTTGAAAATGGTACAACTACAACAGCATATAAAATACTGCATGATTACTATAAAAATCAGTCAAGGCAGGTTAGAAAGGATTGGGTAGAGAGACTGGACAAGCAATTATTAACAACTCCCCAAGTGATGTTGACATCTTACGGAATTGACCTCACTGTGACAGACTAGTGTCAGAACCATGGTCTTAAGCTCAATGACAAAAAAATGCATCATCCCCTTTGGGAAGAACCCGGTTCACACGAATTACCACATTGACGGCAGTCCACTGAACACAGAAGGTGTTATAAGAGATCTGAGAACACAGGCTGACAGCAACCTCTCTTTTGATCACCACATTGCCACTGTGGTTAGAAAGTCCTTCTATGTGGCACATCTCATTACTAAGGGTTTTACATCCAGGAAGAAAGAGGTTCTTTGTCTCCCTCTACTCTTCCCTCATTAGGCCAATCATCAAGTACAAAAGCTCCATTTAGCATGTACCTCACTAGACACCTGCAACAACTGGAGAGGGCCGCAAAAGTAACTCACAAAGAGGATCCTAGGCCTTAAACACTTGCCCTATATGGACAGACTCAAAAAAAACAACAATTCTCTGTCTCATATCGCCAACTTAGAGGCGATCTCTGCTTGACTTACAAAACCATGTCTGACTCAGCTCTGTTAGAAATGCTACATCTAAAGAAATCTCAATCCCTCCGCACCACATGCTCCAGAGACCTCAACCTCATTACCGCAATTAACTGAACATGTTGGAGGGACAGGTTCATAACCCAGACACTGCCCATCCTATGGAACAGACTTCCCATACATGTCAAGCAGAGCAGCTTACTGACCCTCTTCAAGAGGAATCTTGATGAGTGGATGGGAAACAGAAAATTCACCCCAGGGATAACACCAGTGGCTCTACTCGACAGGGGCACTGGGAGCTAAGGACAGGTGGCACTATGCCAGGGTAATTGTATGGCTAGGCTTGTAAAGGCCCCAGGGCCATTAGCCTAGTACACATCTATGAACCTATGAATTCACAAAGAAACAATGGGAAAATATATATATGCATGATTCCCAAACATGCAACAGAGTCTAGATGGATTTCAGACCTTTGCCTGGAAAGCTTGGGTATTTTTATGCCCCAAGCAGACTCCAAAGAATTTTTCTTGGGTAGATTGCAAATGTTGGAGGTGTGATTGGGGGGGTGGGGGTGGGGGGGCGTAATTGAGAACATATTTTTGTAAGTGTAATGAGTTGGCAGACTTAAAAATTCCCTGCAGACTACCCTGTCAGGTGCTATGTAGTTTCAATGAGAAACTTGATGAAACATCTGGAGAGACTATACAAAGAAAAACTAATAAACTGATGAGGGACATTAAAGATTACAATGCCAGTTTGGCTTTTAAAAAGATAGCCAATCAGGATCGACACAAAGGAGGTACATGGACTTCCGGGGAACTTGAAACTTAAGTGTTTCCTTTGATTCATCAGAAGTAACTAGTAGTATGGGAGAGTCGAAAGCAGTGGAAAACGCGTATCCCCTTTACAGTCACTGCAGCAACCTGGCTATACGAAAAGTAATCGTCAGAACAGCCGGAATAATATGGACAATGAGAGAAAAGAGGTCATTCTGAAGGTAGCAGAGATGGACAACATGTTAGGTTTGACAACTACAATAAGAGGACTCGTTACCGATATAAATAATGTCCTGTCATCTTTAAAAGAGATTGTTAATGAAAATTGTAATACTTTTATAGTAAATGTGTCCGGCAATATTCTTAGTGAGGCTGAAATGTCAGTATTAAAATGCAGCCTTCAATTTGTGCCCATGATATTACCTAGGAAACATGTTTTCCAAATGGAACTGTTTCAGTTAATTAGAAAGCTGCATTTGCTGCAATTTTTGCTGTGAAGAAAAATGTTTTTCCTAATGTTATTTCTGATGTTGTAGAAGGGGAAAGTGATGAAGGGTATACTTGTTTTTCTTGTATTTCTTTTCCTGCAATTACTGATTCCAATGATGTTAATGCAAACCGTTTGCTGGATACGTCCAAGGTACCCTGTAGGAGTAAATTTATTCCCCCTTTTGTTCAGGAGGAGATGCAACAGTTTTCTGTGATTAATTTTGCTATAGATAAACGTTTACAGAAATTTTTGAAAAATAAAAGGTGAGTGCGTGTTCAATTTAAACAGAGATGGAAGGCCATACAGAATACGAATAAATGGCAAGAACTGGTGATTAAGCCATCTGATAAGGGCAACAGAATAGTGGTGTTACATTATTCTCAGTATTTAAAAATGTGTATGGACCATTTGATTAATAAAGAAGTCTACAGGGTTCCTAATCTTTTGGAATATCAGCAAGCTTTAATTTTCAAGAATTGTTGGGTAGAGGATACAGGTTAGGATATTTATCTAAATAAGATGTAGAAGTGAAGTTTAATGTGGAAGGTTGTACTTTGGCCAGATTTTACCATTTGCCAAAAATTCATAAAAGTTTGATTTCTCCTCCTGGCTGACCCATCGCAGCAGTGAATATTATTTTTTTTATTTACATAACATTCTGGTGAAGTTACATACACATTCAGTAGATTTTGTGATAAGGTTGGATTTGTATGTAAAAGATTCTTGTTTTTATTTTGGAAAAAACCAAGTTATATGGGGTAAAGATTTTTATTGGAGAACATTGGATGTGAAAAGTTTATACACCAATATTAAACACTGTGGGACTTGAGGCACTTATGTTTTTCACAGAGGTGATAGCCATGTGGCTAATTATGCGATTGGTTTGCTGCATTTTAGTTTAACTAATAACTTTTTGAGTTTATTCAACTGATTTACCAACAGGTCCAGGGGACAGCTATGGGGGCTCCATTTGCCCCTATGTATGTGAACCTAGTAATGGGTTTATTTGAGGCATAATTTTTATAGAAGTTAGATTTTTTTAAAAGTTATATTATTTTTATTATAGATTTATTGATTTAAATAATAATTTTTTGTGCAAGGGGTATGAGTCATTAGTAGAAGCATTTGTATGTGAACTACATAATCGTTTTGGTTTTGAATTTGATGGTTTGCGGACATGTAAGACAGATACATTTTTGGATGTGGTGTTAGAAGGCCATGATAATGGTAATTTAAGTACTAGGGTACATAGGAAATTTAATGATATGGGGATTTTGGAATAGGAGGTTACAGAGGAGCTACAGTGATGAAATTACTAGTGCCCTTGAAAGACTGTTCCAAATGGATTAATTGGGTAGGAGTAATCATGGTAGAAAACAGATGATGGTATGAGGTTAATTATTATTTATTTATTTATTAACATTTGTAAACCGGGTTGGTCCAACTGGGCCAGGTGCCCATTTTCAGTGGAGACCCAAGGAGAAAAGCTCCAATTACATACAGATAAAGTTTACATAATAGTCTGACATGCAAAAAGTACAGTGAACAATTTCAAAACAATCCATTCAACTGGAGAAACATTACAAGTTCACTTAAATTCAGACATTTCAAAAGAAAAATATAGATATATTATGCTGGAGTGTGTACTACAGAGTATAATGAGATTAGGTAGGGTCATGGCAAGTACAACTTTTTGTCCTCAAAGTGAAGTTTGAGTTCTTTCTTAAATTGTAAAGGGTGTGTTATGGAGCGTAAATGGGATGGGAATTTATTCCATCCCTGGGATAGGGTGGATTTATAAAGTAATCTACCAACAGATTGTTTTGGTTGGTAGATGTTGAGGAGTTGTTGGTTAGAGGTACTAAGTGTGCGAGTTGGTGTATAGGTGGAAACCAAGGAGGACAGGCCAGGTTAATGGTTTATATAGTATGGAGTGGATAATTTCAAACTGAGATAGAAAAAGTTGTTGTGGGAGTTCTAGCCATTGTAATGAGTTGAGTGAGAGGCAGTGGTGAAAGTTGTGTGGGGAGTTTGTGATGAACCTTGCTATTTTGTGGTAAGTTTGTTAGAGTTTGGCCAGGGTAGCTGTTTGAATATTAGTTAGAATAAGGGTGGAATAGAGAAGGGAGGGGAGAAGAGCCTGTAATAGGGACAGTCTGGCATCGTAGGTCAGGAATCTACAGTGTCGGTAGAGCATACCTAGCTTTTGGTGAGTATTCTTTATACTTTGATGAATGTGTATGTTAAATTTAAGCCTGTCGACAATGAAGGCTCCTAGAAGTTTTGTGTGGGAGTCAGGTTGTATTTTGGTGTTCCTAGAGGATGAGATAAGAAAGTTAGACTTTAGGTGAGTGTGTGTCCGGGGGAAGAATAACAGAAGCTTGGTTTTCTTAAGGTTTAGGATAAGTAGATTTTCAGCTAGTCATTTTTCCACAGATAGAAAGGTGTCCTGAGCGTGTGAAGGTCAGAGATGTTATTGGAAGAGCAGATGAGTGTTGAATCATAAGCATATTGGCTAGTACTGATTGTTTACAGGAGGTATATAGTTCATTTGTAAAGATGTTGAAGAGGTGGGGACCCAACACTGAGCCCTGATGCACCCCAGTAGTCACAAGGAGGTAGGGTGAGGTAGAGGAGAGCCAACGAACAGATTGCTATCCGTCAGACAGATAACTAGAGAAGAAGGTTAGGGTGGAGGGAGCTAGACTGAGGTTAGAAAGTTTAGTCAAAAGTAAAGTGTGAGAGTGTTGAAAGCTTTTGAGAGATCAAGGAAGAGGCTGGATACTAGGAGGTTTTTTTCTTGAGCTTTGGCTATTGTGTGTGTAAATAACAGGAGAGCTGTAGAGGTGCTGTAGTTAGGGCAGAAGCCATGTTCGGAGGGTGTGAGGAGGAGATAGTGAAGGAGTTGAAAGTGTACACCCTGGATTGAGGATTTTCTTTAAGGTGGACCAGAATTTCTGAGGATGTTTTAGTTATTCTGGGGAGAGTTATAAGATTTTGTCCTTACAGACATATCTTTTGACAAGATTCCGAAGTTCTTTGTATTAAAGTTACGTAAGCTACGACAGTCTCTAAGAGTGGGGTTTGATTGCTTGTGAAGAGTGGCATAGTACGCTAGTAGGAAGGTGGTCACTCAACGAGTTTGGTAAGGTAGTTGGATTGTGGTAAAGCTTGGGAGAATTAGTGAGAATCCAGTCAATGGTTGAAAAGGAAGAGGTGCTGCTGCGTAAGTAAGTAGGGGATGATATCAGTTGGTGGAATCCATAGAGATTGATGCAGGACAGTGGGGAGTTAGTGGAACGTTTGGACTAGTCAATGTTACGGTTGCCTAAGAAGATAGTTTCATAGGGTATGTTGAGAGAGAACTAAGAGTATGGATTCTAGGATTGGAATATTATTTCCAGGGGGGATATAAATGGAGGCAATGACAAATGTCTTATGGGGGTTCAGATGGCAGTTGACGATAATTAGTTCAGCTGGGTGGAAATCAGGAGTAGGTGGAGAGGTTAAGGCTGTTTGAATGGAGAATGGCAACACCCCCACCCTTTTTGTGGAGTCTATCACAGCGATAGATGTTGTAAGCAGGTGGCAGTATTTCTTTGTTAGTTATGTGTGGTTTTGTCCAGGTTTCTGATAGGGCTAGGATATGTGGGGTGTTTTGAGCTATCCAAGCATGTAGCTCAGTGATTTTGTTTGTGAGGCTACGTATAATCAGTGCATAGACAGAAAGGGGTTTGTACTGTGAGGTTTGATTTAAGGGAGGTTGAGCAGGGAGTGGGTGGTGGGATGATGTAGGGGAGAAGGGGCTGTTTGTGGCTGTAGGGTTAAGGGTGTTGGAGGTTGGGCCCGGATTAAGATGAATGTCACCAGCAAGTAGCAAGTTGCTGGGGACTGTGGTAGGGCGTGTTACTGAGAAAATCTGGTGGTGGAGTTTTGGCTTGGGTTTATAGGAGGGGAGGGTAGATGTAAAGTATAATGAGTTTGTGATAGCAGTGAAAGTTGAAGAGAGATGGGGATATTAAGATGGGGTGGGAAGCAGTGAAAGTTGAAGAGAGATGGGGATATTAAGATGGGGTGGGAAGGAGAGAAAGAGTTAATGGTAGATGTGGTAGGAAAGATTAGACAGGGTTGGAAAAGGTCTACATGACAGCAGGTTAGATTTGCGAGTAGTGTTAGGATTAGTAAAGAGAGGAATAGAAGAAGCATGGTAAGTTAAGTTATGAGTATAAGAGGGAGTTATAATTTAAAAACAGGTTGGGTGTAGAGGAAGTAAAATAAATAGTGATGGTGTAAGAGGTGGGAAGTGTGAGCAGGATGGACAGGTGTTAGTGGTTAGATAATGTCAGGAAGGGGAGGGTTACAGGCAGACACGAAGGGACAGGTCATTATAAATGTAATTGTAGTAGGGTGGGTGGGAATAGGGGTAGGGTAGAAAAAACTATCAGGAGAGCTTACAGGTGAAGTGTAAGAGGAGCCAGGGGTGTCTGGAAGAGGAGAATAGAAAGCAGGCACAGGGGAGCGAGACTCGAATGGGATAGATTGCAGGGAGAAGGAAAAAACGCCACAAAATAAAAAACAGTAACAGAGGTCAGCAGGAAAAAGTAGTGCAGAAATGGCAGGCTAAGGAGAGAGGTAGGTAGAGATTAGGAGCATACTGAAATAGGGGTTCCTAGGGATAGTAAAAAGGTTTATTTTGTGATAGTGTTTAATTTGACTCAGAAGATTGTTAGCATCATTAAGTATTATCAGATTTTTCTTCTGAAAGGGAAAGGTTGTGTCAAGAATTTATACAACACCCCCTTGGTACCCCTAAAGATGAGGCGGTGTGTAAAACCCATGGTGGTCAATAGTAAGTTCTGTGTACCGAAACCGGAGTGTATTAAAGGGGTGTGTAATTTTGGTACTTGGGCCTGTGGGGGTTTGCTCTGTACTTCAACATGTTGTTAGACTTTTTGATAATATTAATGGTGTTAAATATAACCCCCATAGCAGAGTATTCATTTAACACAGAAGGGGTGACTTATGCTTTGAGGTGTCCCTGCAACCTTTTTTATATTGGTGAAAGTAAAAGATCTTTTAAAATAAGGCTGCAGGAACACTTAAGAGCTATTAAGAAAAATAAACGTGAAAAACCCTTAGCAGTTTAATATTGTTCATGGGGGGGATTTATACTGATTTAAAGGGGTGTACTTTAGAACATGTTACAACTGAGAATGATGCCCTTTTGAAGAACAAATTGCTGTATAAAGAATCTGTTTTTATTTTAAAATATGGAACTCTGACACCTACTGGTCTTAATAGAGAATGTAGCTGGAAATCTCTCTTGTAAAAAGAAAGTTTCTTATTGGGTAATTGAATTATTAATTGCTTGTAGTATTTAATGGTGCATTTTATTGGTATTTGTTAACTCCTAGGAGGCACTTAGGTTGAGGTGCTAGAGCTGGTGTTGTTTTTTGTTGACAATAAATTTATAACTATTATTTGCACATTGATTACTGGTTACGCTGTGGATTATTACTCTGTTAGAAATGCTGGGCAAGCAAACTAGTGTAACTAAGGAAATTATTCTTTTTGAGATGCGAAACAGAATCAGATTTGCCTAGGCATAGTACAGCCTTGCTGAGTTTAATCCTGATGGCTGCCAAAAAAAAATGTATTACTAGAAACGGAAATCAAAGTGTAAACCACTGTAACATAAGTAGTGAACATAGTAATAGAGATAAAAGAACTGGAAGTGGGATCTTTGGAAAATGGCAGGAGCAACAATGCAGAATAATGCTTTGAAGGAGGAATGAGGTTTAAGGAAAGGCAGGAATTGAATAAGCTATGTAATGTTTAACTTAACTGTATAGAATATTATACATGATGTATGTTTGCAACTGAAAATATACTAAAGATTTGTTTTCATTTATATAAACGCATAAATGCCTATGTCATAAGTGACCATTCAATAAAAATGTTACTTGTTAAAAATTCTTGTAACAGCTTTAATTACTGCGTTCATCTGTTTTACCAGGCTTCCAACATTTTTGGTCTTACGTTATGTAATCTGTTTCTTTCATTTAACTTAACAGAGCTACCTATCTATTAAATCAAGCATCTCTTTCTATCGACCATTTTCTTCTAGACTGAGAGCACCCTCTTTGCTCTCCATTTTATGCGGACATTCTACAGAAAGTTCCAGAACGCCTTCCTGTGATGTATCCTGTTCAGATGCATCCTGTATCATCTGCTGCCCTTTCACATGGAAGCTTACTGGCCCATCATTCCACAACATTGCCTGTGTCAGAGTTGCTACTGTTTGCAACTCCTTCCTTTTATGGGCAACTTCAGCTGAACTTTTGTAGTAGTTTCCTACAGAAGGCTCCAGAACATCACCATGTAACAAGTCTTCAGAAGATTCCCACTCTGCCAGTTTCTACTCAGTTTAGGGATTCGTTGTTCCATCTTGCTGTGGCATTACCTGGCGGATTTTCTGCACTAAATCCTTCATGGCAGATAATCCATAACTGTAGTTTCTATTTGATTAACTTTTACCCAACTAATACTCTGTTCTACATTCCCCCTTTGTTTTCTTATTTTTTGTATTTTGAAGTTTTCCATGTCTTTGCCAGCATTTCTCTTCAAGTATCTTTGGAACTGCTTTTTGTACCAATTAGTTTTGGGTTTCTCATTTGCATAAATACTGGATATCATCTCCTTTTCCATGTCCATGTTTTTTTTGTAATACCTTTCAAATATGTGTTTTATTCTTTATATTTTCGCGCTTCCTCTGTTGCTTTTTTTCCAGGTGGCCTAAAGTTTTTTCAATGTAATGTTTTTCATGAATTTGTTGCATTAATAAATGCAAATATGCATTTAAAGGTTTGTGCAAAGGTTTTTTCTTTCCTCTAATTTCCACTCAATCTTTCTGAATATTTTAAAATCGGGAAATTCTGGCCTTCTTGCATACTACTACTAATACATCAATTATTCCTTATCCTCAAAAGTCCACTCGCCACATTTATGGCTTTTTTGGCCCATCAGTTTTTTGTGGACTACTACTTTCCACAATGAGGGGGGGGGGGGTAACCTCCACCTGAGTCTAGCCGAACCCCATTTTAAGAATGTTTCACTGTCTTCTGTTTTTTTAAGCACCTTTATTATCACTTAAGACACAGGCAAACATACAGTAACAGAAACAAAAACAAACCATTATAACATTTTTCCACTTAAATGCAACAGATAACACGGTCTTCTCTTTGCTACTTACTTTAAAAAAACAATTATTTTTACAAACAAAAATTTTTCCCCTTTAATTCAA
>NC_056737.1:733876829-733896493 GCF_019279795.1 Protopterus annectens | reverse complement strand
CTAATGCTATAGGTTTCTTTACCTTTAATTTTAACTCATTTGATAACACACTGTTTTTTTCACTGAATTTTAATTTGTATCCATTTCACAGAAAATTTTGTTGCTTCTGTCATTTTTTATGTGAATTCAATGTACTTTTTCTCCACCCTCATATCTGCTACTACTTTCCTGACACAGTGCCCTTTTGTTAAAGTTTGCTTTGTAGTAGTCTATAGTGTTGTGATCTTATCAAAATCAGTATGTTCATATGTTTAAAAAATTGTTAAATTATTGTAAATTAGCAATTGATCCTTGCAATAAAATGTTCAAGAATTAAATGTGTTATTGTTACTGGACATGGATGAAGGGCTAGTGACTGAAAAGGCATCAGAGCTTTTACTGTTGAATGAGTCAAAGACATTTTATTAACTCGCTAGAATATATAAATCTTTGGTATCTCCTCAAGACAGACTGTAGTTTCTCGAATTAACCACTACCATGAAAGACTTGTGTGAACTAATAGCTTTTTCTTTAATTCACTAAAGCCTATAATGCTGCTTTTATACATCCACTTCACACACATACCTCCTTATGGTGTCCACAACTTTTTTGGATCTCGGCTCTTTAAATGATCTATCAGCTAATAGACAGTATTAGAAAGGTTGAGGGGTTATTAACCAAGTTACACTAAGATGTTAGTCTAGAATGTTCTGCAGTGGAAAATGTAATCATTGTTTGTCACTTATTATTCATATTTTCATATTTAAGATCCTATTTTCATAACTGAGAGACCTTCATTTTACTGAGGTGTATGGTGTGAAATACCAATATGGCAAACAGAACAATTTACTGAAAATGCTGGCTTGTATCACACTATACTGGAAATATTGCTAGTTGTTTGTTAGTGATTATGAAAATAAGCACTATTTCCATATGCAATTAACACTTCAAAAACAAGTGACTTACAAACTTGTTGCATGACATTAGGTGAAACCTTAAATGTTTAAGAAGAAAACGATCTGATGTTTACACTGTAATTTGCACATCTTGAGAGCTATGCAGTATTATTTGATCACATATGTTCATTTCCTCCGACACAGTGCTTAGGCCATTCAGCCATCCAAGAACACAGATTCTACAATATATGGCACGCAAACCTTATCACCCACCCAAATATCTGTATATGGACAATGTACTGCTAATTACACAATTCAATTAAAAGTTATGTACTTACCATAACTAGGCATATTTGTTGTCCATTTTTTCTTCTTCAACACATGGGTTGACTTGGCTGCATACTCTAGACTTTGGATCCTACTCTTGAGGTCCTCCCTCTACCCATAATGCCTCAGTCCATCCCCAATACCTCAGAAAGAGGTTGTTGTCTTAAGGAATCTACAGCTAGACAGAAACAGGGGTAGCTGAAAGAAAAGGGGCTCAAACCCAGAACTGTAAGTTGCAATAACAGTCCACCCGGTTTCAATAGAAGATTTAAGGATGGGGGATGGACTGGAGGTAAGTTGAGGAAGAATAAAAATGGACATCACAGATGCCTAGCTGTGGTAAGAACATAGCATTTAAATCCAACGTCCTTTTCATTTTTCCTCAACACATGGGACAGAGTCCTCGGCTATGTTGACCTTGGGAGGCCCTCATGGAAGTATATTCTGGAGTAGCACCGAGTCAAATGCAGCCCTACTTCTGGATAAAAGATCTGATTTGTAATGAGTAACAAAGGTATGTACATTGGACCATGTGACCACTGCACAAATATCACCAACAAAGGTTCTTGATGAAAAAGCAGATGAAGTAGCCATGGATCTAGTTGAATGAAGGTGGTTTAATACTTTGTTGAGAAGAGATCCAAGAAATCGGTGATCCATTTAGCCAAGGTAAATTTTGAAACTGGGTAACCCAGCCTTTTAGCCGAAAAGGAAGCAAACAGCTGATCTGATTTCTTGATTTGCTTTGTCCTGTGCAGATAAAAAAAATTAACTGTCTGTGCACATCAAGGCGATGCACCATGTATTCTCCTTTGTTTGAGAAATTTGAAAAGACTAGTAAATGAATGGATTGGTTAATGTTTGTTTCAGAAACTACTGTAAGTAAAAAGGGTGGGTTTGTGGGTAAGTAACCCTATCTTTGTGGAAAATAATGTAAGGGGGCTTTGGAAATTCTCTTTGCAGAAATAACTACTAAGAGCTGTTTTCCATAGAATAAATTTTAGGTCACTTTTCATTGCTGAAGGTTCAAAAGGTTTGTGAATTAAACCTTGTAGCACAACAGTCAGATCTGAGGGAGGTGAAAGATCCTTTAATGGTGGTCTAAGGAGAAAAATACCTTTTAGAAATGCTTTGCATAACTTGGAAGAAGCCAGGGAACAATTTTTGTCTCCTGTATGAAAATTGGAAATGGCTGTTAATTGCAGTTTAATCATAGAAAAGCTATCTCTGTCTTTAAAAAGAACAGCCAAAAATTCAAGTACTGCAGAATCTGGAGCAGAAAAGGGTCAATATCATTTTTCATTGCCCAAAGTAAGAATCTTTTCCACTTGCTTTTATAAAGCTTATTGGTAGAGTCTTTTTGCAAGGATAAAATTATGAAAAGTACTGGGGCAGCAGCCTGGGCTGTCTGATCATAACTGAAAATGGAGAAACCATGCATTTAGCTTGAGAGCCTGAAGGTTGGGATGTTTGATTCCTAATGGGTATGAGAGGAGATCTGGAGATGGTTCCAGTGTCTGTGAGGATAACAAAGGTGAGATCATAAGGAAGGGGAATCATACCAGTCAAGGTGAGTAGTGGGAGTGAGGATGATTGAGCACTTCAGACAGTTTGCTTTCTGCAGAAATTTAGGAATCAAGGGACATTAGGAATAAGCATAAAGGAGACTGGAGGGCCAAATGTGGACTACAACGTCTCTAAGTGATTCTCGCTAAAGGCAGGATAAGAGCAAAGTACCTGCTACACTTGTTGTGGGGGGGAAGCAAAGAGATTGCAACAAGGTTGGTCCCATTGATGAAAAATGTTTTTCACCTTAGACTATTTGAGAGGCCATTTGTGCAGCATCAACATGGATATACTTAACGTGTCTGCTAATACACTGATTTTTGCCCGGTGTGTTGCAGCTAGAAAGCAGTTTGAAGAGATCACCATGTCCCACACACTCATGGCCTCTCTGCCAAGGGGATAAGATACAGTTCTTCTTTGTTTGTTGATATATCAGGCTACAGACATGTTGTCTGTCTCAATTGCAATAGAGGAAATGCCTGCAACACTAATAGAACTGCTCTCAACACCTGGGACATGGACATTGATATGCAGTTTAGTCTCTTGGTGGGACCACTTGCCTTGGTCTGTCCTTCCCAGGAAATACCCCCCACCCCGGTTGGGAGGAGTCTGTAATCACTGTGGCTATTGGGGGCAGTGAAACAAAAGGTCAGCCTTGATGAATGTCATCCATCTGATTGGATCCACAAACAGGTGTGTCATTTGCAAATTGGAGTACGTTTGACTGGAAAGGATAGGGGTTATCGAAGAGTACACCACTGAACAACTTGATTCCATTGAAGAACACACAAAGTATCATGCTAAGGGAAGCAGTACAATAGCTGCTGCCATGGATCCTAGTGCTTTAAGAAATAATCTGGCTGAAGGACAAGGGTGGAAGATAAGCTGATGGACCTGAGACCAGAGTGTGGATATTTGATGAATTGGTAGTGATGCTATTTGAGTTGTGTTCAGATGTGCGTCAATAAACTCTAGGCTCTGAACTAGTGTCAAGTTTGAGTTGGCATAATTTATTCTTATACCCAGTGACTGGCGATTCTGGAGCAAATAGTCCCTGGACAGTTGAAAGAGATGCTTGTAGGGGGCAGTGAGGAGCCAGCCGTCCAGATATGGAAACACTCAGAATCCTTTGAGTCTCAAGTGAGCAGCCACCACTACCATATATCCGGTAAACATCCTGGGGGCTGTGGTGAGTCTAAAGGGCAGGGCTCTGCATTGGTAATGACTGGCTACCAGCCAAAAGCATACATGTGTTCTGGATCATCTTGTCTATTTTGATGTGATAGTACACATCCTGAAGCTCTATGGAGCACATCTAATAGTCTTTGCAAAGAAATGGTAGAATGGACTGAACTCTGACCATTCAAAACCTTGGCTTCATTATGTATTGATTCAATTTGCTCAGATCCAGAACTGGTCTGAAGTCTCCTGTCTTTTTGGGCACTAAAAATAAAATGTGAGTAAGTTCTGCATCTTATTTGGTCTGGTGAGACCTTTTGGAGGACTCTTGTCTAGCAGCTTTTGAATTTCTAGTACTGCTGCTTTCCTCTGACTGAGTTGAATGTTGGGAAGATTTTCTCCTTTTGCAAACATGAAGATGCAAAATTGGAACAGATTAACCTCTGGATATTATTCTTAGCACCTGGAATCTTCTGTTATGTTTGCCCAGGCATGCAGTTGCAAGGATAGTCATCCTCTGACTACCTACATAGTTGGACAGTCAGGCAGATCTGCAGGAGTGCTGGAAGGGTCTGTCTGGAAATGAATCACAGAAACCCTGATTTTGCAGGCCTCTGTGTCTCTAGGGAAATGTCTCCTATTGTAATTTCCTCATCTGCATCTGGAGGAATAGTCCCAATGTAGATCTTGGAAAAGTACCCCATGATTTCTGGAACCATATTTTCCTACCTCTTCTGATTCCTGATAAAGGTTCGGTGAGTGGCAGAAAACTTGATTACCACTGCAGACAGAGGCTTTCCTTTTTGTTCATTTCAGGTAAGCATCTCTTTTACTGATGGACCAAATAAGGATGTGCCACTGAAAGGGGCATTAATAAAGGATGTCTTAAAAGGTTCCACAAAGTTGTACAGACACATCCAGACATGTCTCCTTACGGCAATGCCTGAACCAGCAGCTTGTGAGGTGCCTTCAGATATGTTCGAGAATAACCTCATAGAAGCACTGGAAATTGACAGTAGAGTGGCTGACTGAGAGGATGTTCTTTTGAAATCCACTGCAGACATGGACTCGAGTATTTTAAAGCTCCTGGGTCAAAAATCTCTGTAGCCTCATGAAATGTGCCAAGTAATTAAGAGATCACAATGCAAAAGTAACAGAAGCAAATATTCACTTTCCAAATCTGTCCAGTGCTGTAGACTCCTTGTTTTGATAGGTAGACAGAAGAGCTCTGTTCTGCTAGCTCTTTCTTAGTGTCGGCCACTACCACCATAGCATCTACTGGGACTCCTTTTCTCCAGTGGTGTCTATCCTTGGGAGGACCTAAAAATTTCTCAGGTCTCTCTGGAATGGGCTCAACATTATCTCTCTTTCTTTCCGTGCCCATCAGAAAACTAAATCAATGAGCTCATCTGCCAGAGGGGTAAGCCAAGAAGTAGATGGGCCAGAAATAAAAGCTTCCAAAAATACCTATTCCTCTGGAGATGGATTTTTGGAAGGCCAACCACCCTTTTGTTGGAAAATCTCTAATATGTCTCCAAAGGAGATATCATCTGCTGGTGATCTAGGGGAACCCTTCATCAAACTAGGTATCCTCAGTGAGAAATTCCAAGGTGGAATATATGTGCCTCCTCTTGCACTTTCTCTTCCAATGAATCTCCTCTAGGGGGTGTTCAGGGGAGGTATCTGAAGACAGGGGAATTCCTCTACATGAAATGCTTGGAAGCTACTTGGATCTGACTGTCCCTGTGAAGTAGGTCTGATCAACTCAGAGAGCGGAACCAAAGGGGGTATGGGAACTGGATCAGAAGAATGAGAAGGTGGCTCTCTAGAGAGAGAAAAACCCCCTTCCATGAACTTCAAGGCAGATGGACCTACAGAAACCGTGACCATCCAGACTGGAGCCAAAGATTCCAGTACAGGAAGATCATGACTCCCATTGGATCCATGCCTCAAGGATGTAACTAGACCTGAACTATCTAGGGCCAAGGCTCCAAGGAGCAGGGATGGATCTGATAACACTGGAGTCTATTCCGGCCCCACTGATCCAATGCTGACACTTTGGCTTTGGGACCTGGTCTGATCCAAAGGTATCAGAGAGGAACTAGTCATGGATGCCACCAGAGTCAATGAATTTATCTTCTTTGGATCTGACTCTGGACCTCTTGGGGTTTTTAGATCCTAGGGCTCTGAAGCAGTGGGACATATTGGAGAGAGAAAGAGAATGAATAGTAAGAGTCATAGTTGGAAAACTCATGGATCGAAAAGACGATAGAGCTGGTATGACCCCCCCCCCCCAATCTGGATCTGAGCTCTGGAGAAATTATCATATCATCCTATCCACATCCCCTTCTGATAAACCTCTGGAGGACCTGGAAGATTATAGTGGATTGTGGTCTTGAATGTTTCTTTGGAGTCTGTAAAAATGGAGAACTCTCAGTAGGGGAAATTGGGTTTAGCAAATACTCTGGTGTGTGAACTCTGAGAGGTTCCAGGTTTAGGATCCAAGGGTCTGGGAACTGAAGTAGGAGACATACGACTAGCCAATATAATTATCAAATCCAAAAGTTTTGGATCCAATGATTTTGGATCCGAAGATTGGACTGTTAGACCCAACAATGTTGAATCCACAGATTTTTGGATCTTAGCCAGTGGTTCTGATTAAGTCCTAGGGGAGAGTTTTCTGTGCTCCGATGATGCAGACTTAAAAGATTTGTCAGGGATTTGATCACCAGAAGATGAAGTTGTAGAAGCAGGAAGTAGGCCTTTCAAGATCACTGGGTGCTCACATTCCATGCCTGGCTCCAAGTCAGTAAGTCAGGCTTCTTACTCATTTAAAGTTTGAGAATAGGTTGAGATCGTTTCAGTCTCTAGACCTGCAATCATTCGCTTTACCAGGTAAAATTGTATCCGCCAAGTGCCAGATATCCTGAGGGAAACTTTGGAGGGAACCAGCTACCACATGGTTTCATTAGTCTTTTGCTCCTATACCCCGGTCGGACAACCAATTTGCACGTCAGGACTGCTACGGGCCTCCACCAAAGTTTCCTCTGGCTTCACCCTGCCCAGGCATGGTTCACCATCTTTTGGGTCCCACCAAGAACAACAAAAAATGTATTTCTTGAACCCTGTTGGTTTTTCAGACATGACAGGAATACAGAAAGAAAAATGACAACCAAAGGCAGCACACTAAAAAAACTAGGAGAGAAAATAAGCTTTTTTTTAGCAGAAAGGAAAAAGGAGAGAAAAAAGAATTAACAACTATGGTAATTAAGAAACAGGAGAAAAAGTACCAACTATGGTATGAAAGATATACTATAAAAATAGTATAAAGCGTAACACTGCTGCAGTGCTAAGAAAGAGGAAAGGAAATTCAGACCAAGAATAGATTTAGAAGAAATTGTTAGTAAATATATGTAATAATTCACAAAGAATTCACTCATTTCTTGCTGGAGAGAGAGACCTGCATCTGACCGTGATGGCACCAAATGAAATTTGAGGTATTGGGGATATACTGAGGCATTATGGGTAGAGGGAGGAGCTTGTGAGTTGGATCTAAAGTCTAGAGTATGCATCCGAATCTGATCCAAGGATCAGATCCAAACCAGTGTGTTCAGGAAGAATGAAAAAGATAACATCAGATCATATGTTTTCATATTTCTGTAAATATCTCAATAAACATGCACTTGCAGAGGAATTTCTTGTCATGTGAAAGCTTATATCTGGTTAACAAAAATGTTCTAACAATATATGTCTAAATTATATAGTTTTCAAGATATGAAAGTTTGTGATAGTTTTGAAAAATATAAGTTGGGGGTTGTGTGCATTACAATATATTACAGTATTTAAGGAAAAGACTACAAAGACACCAGCTATTTACTCCAAAGAATAGTTCTTAGTGATTTCATTCTATTTGTACAGTTTTTAATAGATTTTATTGTACACAAAATATTTTCTTTTGTCTTATGCTTTTTAAGTTTATTTTTCTGAAATTACTGTGGAATGTAAGCTGTGTGTGAGCTGCTAGAGGTGCTACAATCACCATCACATAGCAATTCAAACAGTTTAAATGGGAGAAAGGCTACATTTACAGCTTTGTATGTTAACATATTATACACACACCATGAAAAAGTACACCAGGACGGTGAAATGCTTCCTTTCACACTAAAGATTGAACTGCTTGATTAGTTTGCATGTGCTTTGTTTGACAATTATTTTGTGTTTGAACAGGAATTTTGTTCACAACTTCAGGTTATTGTTGCAGACTATTTTTGTCCCAAGTTGTTAACAGGCTTATTGATTGTTTTCACTCTCACAGTTTCTTTTTCAAAATGTAAACATTTGTTTGTGCTGGTAATGTTTTTTAACATTACTCCAAGATTTCATCCTGTCTGGCCAATAAGAAACAAAAGATACTATAGTGAAGGGTAATTTGAGCACAATGTACTAGAAATTACTAGCAGGCTGCTTGAAAAGAAAAATAAATAACTGGATCCTATTGATTCGTAGACTGTGATGACAGCAGTCATAGTGACAAGAAAACCACCCAATGAGCAAAACAATCTCTTTTGTTAGAGACTGTATTCTACTCACTGGTAAGGTACTTGCTATTCTAAACACAAGTAGGGGTCAGCACCATTACCACATCCTAATCAACTTAAAGTTCTTCTTCCAGCATTTGTAAATTCATACTGGAAAACTAACAGTTTAATGGATCACCTGGTTAGGGCTAAGAGAAATACTCACAGGAGGGACAGTACCCTATGACAACTGTTTGACTTCCCCATTAATAATGTAGATTAAGAATCTGATTATTTATGCTTTGTTACCGGTTAAGTGAACTGGTCCGAAGTCCTTTTTCAGCCATGGTCTAGGTTACTAGGGCAAGGACAATCACAAAGAATTAGTACAAAAAATAATCACCTAAGGTAGAATATAAAAGGCAACAGAAATTTAATTCAGTATTTTATCATCACAGTGAAATACAGGGTGCAAAAGATTAAGTAAATCTATGCACCTGCAAAGAACACCAGAAAAGGCTTTAGTACAGCTATTACTACGCAGATTTACTTGCCTTGCCTATGTGACCAGGCGTTAGATTGTGTTGGTCATTAAAGCAGTGTGCCATACAAACTATAGCAAGAGAGGCAAAGTTAGAAAGGTAGTCACCATTCTGAAATAGCTAAATAAAAGTAATTCTATCCCATTCTCCTATAAAATGGGCAATACAATCAGTACCACTTCAGAAAATACCCTTCCTCATGTGTTCCTGGTAAATGGTGGCTTGTGTAGCTGACTTTGACATTGCTTCTGAGGGTGCAAATTTGGTTTCTGAGCTGAAATTTGGCCAATAGTTGGGAAGGGGGGGGGGGGGTGGTGGTGATATTTGTTGTGTAAGAGTTCAAAGGCGAATGTATTTTCCTGTAGTATATCTCTTGCTGCTTCAGGAAAGCATTTGTTTGCTTTTAGTGGAGCACAACAGTGCTCTTTGCTTGCCTGATAATCTGAGAACATGTTACAAGTTTCCTTTACATTAGCAGGTTAAAAACTGCTTTGAAGAAAATAAAGAAATCATTTAGTTTTAAAATAGGATATTTTGATTCACAGGAGAATGAATAATGAGCCAGCCTGCAAATGGTTGCTTTTTTACTTGTTTTTTCGGTGTGTTGATGTTGCTAACTTGTATGCACAGGAGGTATTAGGAATGAGTAATATCTGCACAGGAGATATTAGGAATGAATAATATCGGCTTACTTATTCAATAACTTTAGCAAACTGAATTTGGAAAATGTAAAACATAATGAAAGATTCTCCCCTTTGTTTTATTTGCTGCATACTACTGTAAAACATGTCTATTGTAATTTGTGTGTATACTGATCATGTCCAAATATCTAAATGTATCTGTAATTTCTCTATGTGGAGCTTTTCTCCCTGGGCCTCTGCTGAAAAAGGGCCTTTTTGGCTCAGATACCCCCAGTTAACAAATGTAAAATAAAATAAAATTTTTGACCTTAAGGACGGTTTTATTTTAGTCCTTAAGGACTGTTTTCATTAAATATTAACTGGACTTGATAACTGAATTTAGAATATTTCTGTAAGACTTTTGAAAATGCTCTGTTTACTTTTACTGGAGGACTGTATTAAGTCAAGCTGTTAAAATTAAAGGTATTATATTGTGTATGTAAGAAAAATACATTTTTTCCAAGAAAAGTCTGATCCAAAAATTGCTAAATTTGTCTGGTTATAGATTAAAGATGACATTTACTTGGATGTATCCCTATAGATTCTGGGAATGGTCAACTACTTGTGGTGACAGCTTTTAAGCAACAATAAACAGGTAATACTTAATGGGACATGCTGTCTTAGTGTTAGTGTATCAGATAGTGACAAACTTGGCTTTGATGCGGGGAGGATCAGAATCGATGAATTCTAACCCCACACTTGAAACACGGATTCATTTTTCCAGTATGGACACTGTACTGCACCGCAGCTGCCATCCTTCAGATGAGACATTAATGCAAGATCCCATCTGCCAGACTTAGTGGTCAGCCAGGTGGAGTGGGTTGACCGTGATTTAACCTGTGAAGGCCACATGGCACTTACTGAGAAAAGTAGAACAGCTTTATTGTAGTGGTACTTAAAATCAGCATTTAACATTAAAACAAAGATATCCACAGTTGTTGTTGCGTCTTTCGGCTTTTCCTGGTTAGGGGACGCCACAGCGGAACTCCGGTCCGCTAATGATTGGCAGTAGATTTTTACGTGCTGAGTTGCCGGCCCTGATGCACAACCTTCAATGAAGGTACGCCCATTCATGCATGTCTCCTCACAGAAGACGCTCTAGCTGACTGCACAAAGTAGTATGGAAAGAAATTTAATTAATAAAGATGTTTATGGCTTCCTTACCAAATTACTGTTATTGTATGACCACCACCTTAAGTCTCACCTGACTGACACCTGGCCAAGCATAATATGACTGAAACAGTCAACAAAATAAGTTACTGAATCTTGATCATGGTTCACTGAAATGAAATGATCAAACTAACAAATTTTTGGTTTCTGCCGCTGAAAATAAAGTCAAATTGTTTTCGCTGTGAGAAAAGGACTTGTCTTCTCCAAAGATGTGTTATCTCACAGATGGAAAGGTTAGGAGCAGAAGAGATGGGGAGGTGCAGCAACACCCACATAGTAGGGGGGGATAGGTTTATCTCCTCCTGTAAGACAACTTATGCAGAAAAAAAATCAATAATTTAAAAGTATGATAAAGTCACTCATTTCTTTATGATGATACAGAATGCTGAAGTATGACACAGCAGGAAGCCTGAAGATGCTTGTATGACAGACAGGAACACATTTAAAAATTATACATGGTACAGTGAGTTAGGATAGTGGTGATGGACAAACCAAGAAAAAAGATACAGCATTACAGTTCTGTACTGCATCATATTATCATATGAATTCATACAGAAGAATGAATCAGCAAATTTGTTGTAGATAGAAATACAGGTCTGTTGTAGAACAGTGTGCTATGCTATGCTTTATGTACCTTAACAGCCACTGTAGTTTAAGAAACTTTCCAGGTTGGGGGGGTATTAAGCTAGTTATACTTTGCTTGTGTTACAAGTAAGATGTAGAATATGCATGCAGAAGCAGCTATGTCAGGTGTACAATAAACTATCTGTTAAACTGCCATAATGCCTTCACTCATCATTCAACATGGTGCCAAAGCAGATTCAAAGTTGTTTAATTCTTGCAAAGTGTAACAGTGTCAGAAGCCATTTCAGTCTTTTCAAACAACAAAATGCCCAAAGTTGTACGAACGTCTTCAAACTGCAATGGATGCATGCAGTAAGTCGCATAAGCCTCTTCAAGGTGCAACAAATGTCTAAAGTGCTACAGGTATCTGCATTTACTTTTACAGCATATCAAATGAATTTCGTAAAATTGAAAAGTGCATGAGGTGCTCACATTTACTTTAACGGCATGCCAAATGGATTTCGTAGGCCCGAACCTTTGGTGTTTGATGGCAATGCTGCAGAGAATTGGTGTGTATTTGAACAAGAACATGATATTTTTATAGCGGCTGCACTTCTGATAAAGATATACGCACCCAAGCAGTTGTACTTCTCAATTTAGCTGCTTCAGAGGCCACTGAGCGAGAACATTCTTTTGTATATGCACCTGCTGTTTATGTGGGAGAGGAAGAATACCACTGTATTATTGCTCAAGCAGAAACGTGGGAAGACCCAGACTGTTTAAAAACAAATTCAGGGAACTGTGTAACCCTTAGACAAATATAACGATGGAAAGGCATAAACTTAACACAAAGAATCAAAAGCATGGTGAAACTATTGAATCGTATGTTACTGATTTACGGAATAAAGCAAAAACATGCAAATATGGGGACTTGCAAGATGATTTAATAAAAGAAAGTCCTGTGTGTGGTATAAATAATTATACAGTGAGGAAAATTCTACTGCATGATAGTGAATTAACACTGAGCAAAGCTATTGAAGTTTGCCATATATATGAGCTCACAGAAAAACATACGAAAAATGCTTGCTGTAACTGCTACTGCAAATGTCGACAGTGTGCAATAAAGCCTCATAAGTGTAAACCGAAAAGTTTTACCTCATTAACTCCCATTGTTAATTGTCGCAATTGTGGAGGCAATCAGAATCCAAATGAGAAAAGTGTTTAGCTTATGGGCGTCAGTGTCACAAATGCAAAAAGTGGAATAATTTCACAACGTTTTGCAAATCAGAACTAGCTAATAGTAATATTAATCCAAAGCAAGCAGTGGATCAAGTCAAGACTGTGACAAACTCGAATGGCATTGATGATGATGGTGTTTCTGTGGTTGGTGTAACAGCTAACACAGTAAATTCATGCGTGTCAGCAAAGAGTGAAATATTTTGTACTGTACAAGCTAATGGGAAACCAATAAAGCTCAAAGTGGACACCAGATCCAAATGCAATGTCATGTCAATAAAAGCTTATGCAAAAGTTAAAGCTGGAGAGTATTCTGACTCCACGAAGTGTACAGAGTTAGTTGCTTATGGTGGTGGAGAAATTCAAATGGATGGTACTGTAGTCCTTTCTTGCCATTTTGCAGCCTACAGCTATGACTTGCAATTTTGTGTAGTTTGCAGAGATCTACTGTCATTACTATGTCTTGAAGTTCATTATTTCAATGTGGATGACAATGATAGATTTTCAATTAATATGCTGATCTTTTACAGACAAACTTGATAAGCTTCCAGTTACATATTCCATGAAGCTCGACCATGAGATAAACCCAGTTGTCTGACCAGCACTTAAGATTCCAGTAGGAATGCAGAGTAAAATTAAAGCAGAATTAGACAGAATGATAAATTCTAGTGTTCTTGCACCTGTGTCAGAACCTACTGAATGGGTATAGTCTGTGGTAGTAGCCCATAAGAAAAGCCCAGCTGACACTCTAATATGTATTGATCCTCTTGACTTAAAGCTCTTAAACATCCTTATCACCCAATGCATACAGTAGAGGAAGTAGCAGCATTAATGCCAAATTCCACGGTTTTCTTAGTTCTAGATGCCAAGAACTCCTTTTGTTAAATTTCATTGGATCACAAATGGTCTTTATTAATGACTTTTAGCACACCATTTGGGAGATACAGATTTTTGAGGATGCCATTTGTGATCAGTTCTGCCACTGAAGTATCCCAATGTGCCATGGAACAGATATTTGTTGGATATCCTTGTGCCATTATAGTTGACATTATTGTCAGAGGCAATGGAGAAAAAGAACATAACAGTAACCTCAGGAAAGTTCTAGATCATGCACGTGAGATTAGTCTCAAGCTGAATCCTTTGAAATGTCAATTCATATTGAAAGGAGTTGCTTATGTTGGTCCCATGTTCATAAGTTCAGGCCTTCAACTTGATCCATCAAATTAAAGGCAATCAGTGAAATGCCAGTTCCAGAAAATGTCACATCCCTACAGCGGTTCCTGGTTATGATTAATTATTTGGGATAGTTCATTCATAACCTTAGTGAGCTTTCTGCACCATTATGTGAATTAACACACAAAGATGTGAAATGGTCTTGGTATGAGCAGCATCAAGAAGCATTTGATACTGTGAGAAAGAGAAATTCCAGTCCACCTACACTGAGATACTATGACGTTCATAAACCAGTGACTCTCACTTGTGATGCTTCGCAATATGTCTTGGTGCAGCATGTCTTCAGGAAGGCATTCCAGTTGCATATGCATCTCATACTCTGAGTCAAACAGAAATGCACTATGCACAAATAGAAAAAGCGCTTCTTGCAGTTGTGTTTGCATGTTCCAGGTTAAATGACTATATATACGGTAGACCAATTGTGATCGAAACAGATCGGCCATTGGTAATGATTTTGCACAAACCAATGCATCACTCTAGCAAAGTTAAATGCATGTATCTTGCAGATGCTTTGTCTTGAGCACCCAGAAAGATGTCCGAACAGTATGAAAATGAGGCAGCAGATATCAAAGTTTTGGAAGTCAAATGCATTTCATCATTACAGCTTGATGAGTTAAGAAACCATACTGCTGAAGATCCAGTCCTGCAAAAGCTGAGTGACATTATTAAACAAGGACGGCCAACATGTCAAACAAGTTTGCCACTTGAAATTTAACAGTATTTCCCATACAGAGATGAACTTATCATGGAAAATGGTATTATTATGAAAGTTCCGAAAGTGGTAGTTCCTAAATCATTGCAAAAGGAATACATAACAATCCTGCACAGAGGTCACCCAAGCACTGAACCAACTAAAAGTAGGGCAAGAGGGATTGTTTTTTGGCCCTCAAAAGATATTGAACGAGAAACTTTCCTGTTCTGTTTGCAACAGCAGTAAACCACACCAGCAGAAAGAACCTGTACAACTGCACCCAATCCCTGATTTACCATGGTCCACAGTTGCTGTAGACATTTTCGAATGGAATGGTCAACATTAGCTGGTATTAGTTAAGTCATACTCTGGTTAGTTTGAATATGACTTACTTTGTGACTTGTTGTCTGTCACATTGATTATGAAATTAAAGAGACATTTCTCAGTTCATGGAAGTCCGCATAAAGTCATATCAGATAATGGTACACAACTTCCTATTCAACGTTTTAAAGAATTTGCTAGTTCTTGAAATTTCATTCATGTAACCAGTAGTCCAGAATATCCAACAGATAATGGGTTTAGCTGAATGTGCAGTTCGTAATGCAAATAATTTGATGGAAAAGTCCAAACAGGAATGAACCGATGTATTTCTTAATTTACTGACTCTTTTAAACATTCCTCATGACTAGAAGCTTGGTTCACCTGTTCAAAGGCTGATGTCAAAACAGACACAAGAAAACTCTTCCAATTGACAAATGACTGTTAGTGTCAATCGCAAAGAACAATGAGATAGTCAAAGCTCAACTATCGAAAAAATGTAATTCGCAAAAGGTATACTATGGCAGAACCAGTAAACCTCGACTATTATTGCATGGTAAAGTTGTCCGAATGTAGACTACAAAAGGTCATGATCTCATGGGAATCATAAAAGACATTTTTTTATTGAACCAAGGTCTTACATAATTCAATCTGAAGGCGTTGATTACAGAAGAAATTGCAGACATATATATTTTGCCTGTCCCTTGACTAAATCACTAACTGATCAAGTTCCAGAAAGTGGACAATCTTGTTCGTATAGTTCTGATATACCAAATTATGTTACTGTGTCAAAAAAATCTTGAGTCAGACAGTATTTCAATAATACTCAAAATTTATACTGCAAACTTAATCCTAGATATGTACACTAAATGGCATTTATAGTCTGATAGCCAATGTTGAATTGTTTATACAATGTCTAATTCCTTGAAAGTGCCTCAAGAAATGCCAGTTCAGATTTGTGCATGTATTTACAATGGGCACAAAGTAAAGAGGGAGGCTGTAGAAGAGCGTGCTTACAAAAAGGACTTACTCAGACAAATGACTGGTGCCAAAGCCACTTACTTAAACTAAACGCAAAAAAATGCATTATCATCCCTTTTGGCAAAGAAGTCCCTGCAAATTACAATATTAACAATACCACCCTTAGCTCAAACCCTGAGGTGAGAGATTTGGGAACAGAGGTTGATAGCAACCTTAACTTCGATCACCATGCATCTACAGTAGTAAGGAAGGCCTTCTAGGTTGCACATCTCATAAGTAAGGGCATCCCATCCAGAGCCAAGGATGTTATAACCCCCCTTGTACTCATCCTTCATCACACCATTAATAGAGTACAACACTCCCTTCTGTATGTACCTCAACAAACACCTGCAGCAGCTGGAGAGACCTCAGAGGTTTCTCACCAAGAAAGTACAGGGCCTTCATGACCTACATGGACAGACAGAGTACAGTGACAGGGCTTTCAATCTTATAGGCTGCTGAGAGGTGACTTTGTGCCTGACCTACAGAACAGTCTCAAACCCTGCCCTAATGGAAATGATGCACATCCACAGTCAAATGGGACATGACACACTCATTCTAGGGATCTCAGCCTAGCTTGGGACATTAACAGAATATGCTGGAGAAACAGATATATCACTCAGAGATTACCACTCCTACAGAACAAACTCCCAATTCACTTAAAACAGAGCTCTTCAATGACTATTTAAGTGTAGGTTCATAGGTAGGTGCTAGGCTATCTGCCTGAAGGCATTTATAAGCCTAGCCCAAATGTGTTGGCTTTCGCCACCCCCTTAGATTAGTTCCTTGTGCCTCTGCCCAGCACAACCATTGAAGTGATCCCTGGGGTAAACTTTCTTTTTCCCATCCACTCGTCAAGGTTTCTCTTGAAGAGGGTTAGCGAAGAGCTCTGCTTAAAGTAGATTGGAATCTTGTTCCAGAGCATGGGAAGTCTCTGGGACAGGAATCTATCCCTCCAGCACATCCTATTTATTGTTGTGGTGAGGTTTAGATCCCTGGAGCGTGTGACTCGAGGGGATATGGTTTTCTTTAGGTGGAGCATGTCCATCAATTCTGGGTTGGACATGGCCTTGTATGTCAGGTCACCTCTGAGTAGGCGGTATGCAACAGAGTACAGCTGGAGTTTAGTTGAGCTGCATAGGGCATCTGCTTGAGGCCAGTGATCCTCTTGGTGAGGAACTTCTGTGGTCTTTCCAGCTGTTGCAGGCGTCTTGTAAGGTACATCCCAAATGGGGCATTGTACTCTATGATGGGTCTGATGAGTGATGTGTAGAGGGGCCCAATGACCCCTTTTGATCTGGATGCAAACCATTTTGTGATTAGGTGGGCCAAATAGGATTTTCTAACCACTTTGGCAATGTGATTATCAAAGGAGAGGATACTATCTACTTGGGTCCTTAGATCCCTTATTATGTCTTCCGTATTTAGGGGGCTACCACCTATGTGGTAGTTTGTGGGTACTTTGTTTTTTCCAAAGGGGATGACTATGCACTTTTTGGCATTTAGCTTGAGGCCATGGTTTTGACACCAGGTATCTGTCTCAGTAAGACCCTTTTGGAGGATATCTGTGTCAGCCGGAGAGTCAATTATAGCCCCTAGTTTGCAATCGTCTGCGAACTTGGTCAGCCATAGTCCTCCTGTGCTTGCCTGTACCTCTGAGAAGTATACGCCAAACAGGAGGGGTCCTAGGACTGAGCCCTGGGGAATGCCACCTGTAACTGGTTTAGAGTCAGACCTTGCTCCTGCAACTCTTACCATGTGGGTTCTGTCCATGAGCCAGTTGGCAACCCATCTCATGACATAGGGGTTTATGTTCAGGCTGGTGAGCTTGTCTATAATACCTGAGTGGGGAATGGTGTTGAAGGCCTTTGCGAGGTCTAGGTAGGCTGTGTGGACCACCTTTCCCTCGTCTATAGTCTTGGTAACTGTCTCAAAGAAGTCCACCAGGTTTAGGAGGCATGATCTGCCCTTAAAGCTGAACCAGGTAGGGTCCAGTGTTTGGAGGTTTCCAATGTCTCTGTTAATGAGATCCATGATGATGTGCTCCATAGTTTTGCAAACTAAGCTAGTTAGGCTTATAGGGCAATAGTTCCCATGGTCCATTGTGGCTCCACCTTTATGGAGCAGAATAACCGTTGCTGTGCGCCACTCTGTGGGCACATAGCCTGTGGAGAGGCTGAGTTTAAACAGTGTGTTTAGGTGAGGGGTTAGTCCATCTTTGAGCTCATGTAGGATGCAGCCTGGGACACCGTCCAGTCCCACTGATGCTGTGTTTTTGACTTTGGGGAGGGCTGTTTTAACCTGAGTGTCTGCGATTTCAGGGACACTACATTCTTCTGGTATAGTTATGGGCCCTTTTGGAGGTGAGAGGGGGGTGAAGTTTGCACTGAACCTGTCTGCCAGGATGTTGGCTATATTGGTCGGTTCAGTGTATTTTGTGCCATTCTTCACTAACTCTGAGCAGATCTGAGAATTGCCACTTAGATTCTTGACATAGCTAAAGAATGCCTTGTGGTTATCTTTGGAGTCCATGGCAATTTTTCTTTCAAAGCTAGCCTTGGATGATTTTATGAGGGAACGTAGTTTCTTGCTGATACTGATCAGGGATGTCTTCCCTTCTTGGGATTTTACTCTTTTTCTGTAATAGTTTCCTCCTTCTATTGTATAGCTTGTTTATAGCAGGGGTCCACCAGACTGGTTTTCTTTTCTTGGAGGAGTGAGTCTTGGTTTTGTTTGGGATAGCACGATCCATGCATTCTTGTAGGTGCCCGTAGAGTGCATTAGTAAAGGATTTTGCAGTTCGGACAGCGTTATCCTTTAGCATGGGGCTTTGAAACTTCCCACCTCAGTCTTAAGTAACGTGAAGTTTGCTTTTGAAAAGTTTTCATGGTGGTTTCTTTGACCGGGGGTGGTAACGGAATGTGGATATCCAGAGTGATTAGTTTATGGTCAGATCTAACCAGCAAGGGGTTGACCTCCGGTGTGGAACAATGGTAAGCCCATGTTGGTGATGACCAGGTCCAATATGTTGTCACTTCTGGTGGCGTGTTGACCACCTGATCCAGGGCATTTGAGTTTATAAATTCTAGGAAATGTTGGGCAAGGGAGTTCGTACTTGAGTAGTTCTTCCAGTTGTTTGGGTAATTGAAATCACCCAATATCAGGGTGTTTGATAGGACTTTTATGTTTCCTAGTGTTTCCAGGAATGCGGAGTGGGGGTCCTGGGACAAGGTGGGTAATCTGTATCAAGCTATAATTTGAATAGCAGTTTTGCCCATTGTTAGTTGCACGTGGATGATCTCTGAAGCATCGTGCTGTGCCACTAACCTGGAGGCGTGGGTATCCTTGATGAATATGGATACTCCCCCGCCTTTTGTATTTCGGTCCGGGTTTTGTGGCTGAAATGTATGGTATGAGTTGTAGCCTGGTAGAAACCTGGTTTAAGGCTCCAGAGAGCATCCCAGCACTATTACTGCACATATATCGATTTTCACCATACTGAGGAGTGCCTCGGGTGCCTGCATTTTGAGGTTTAGACTTCTGGCATTGAGCAGCATTACCCTCAGTTTTTTGTTACTTGTGCTATTTACGGTGGTGGGTTTGTCTTTTAAGCCTTGCCTAAAAAAGGCACTATGGGGGTGGCAAGAGCCTTGGCCAGTATTCGAAAGCCTAAGTGTGACAGGTGCAAGCCATCTCTAGCAAAGCAACGTTGCTTGTCGAGCATGTCATCCCAGGTCCATCCCTAG
>NC_056737.1:733856517-733876329 GCF_019279795.1 Protopterus annectens | reverse complement strand
CCTCTCTGCCTGCCTCTTCCTCTCTCTCTGCCTCTCCCCCTCTCTGCCTGCCTGCCTCTCTCTCTCTGTCTCTTTCTTTGTCTTTGTCTGTCTTTGTCTGTCTTTCTCTGCCTGTCTCTCTCTCTCTCTCTCCCCCCTCCCCCCAAAGGCTATAAGGAAACCTGCAACACCCATCACTAAAAACCGATTAATTACAGCAGAAAAAAAGTCCGATAAACCTAACTTCATCTTTAACAAGGCAAAGAATGTAAGATTTTATTGAATCCAGACAGATGGAGAATACATTCTGAAAAAAAGGCACATTTAAACATAACCAAGTGCCTGTAAGGCCGTCTGTCAAGTGGATTATTATGGATTTACGTGGATCATTTATTTATTCTTGGCAATCAATCGGTGTTCACTTGGTGGTCAGAGCATGATGCCAGAGCATGATGCCAGTGTACTGTGCTAGCTACTTTCTGTTAGAGCAGCTGGTGATGGCAGTGTGTAGCATTATAGGGTACACTCATCCCTAAGTACAAGAGCTTATGAGAAAAATGGTACTATATTGAGTAGACAAAGATTAACCTTGTCATAGACCTATGAAGGAAGGTCTTGCCTTATATCAAGCAATATGGTTGGATTTTATTTATGCTGCCATAGTTGAGGTTAAACTTCCTGCTCTTATTTTCTATGTCTTTAGTCTTTTTCTGGTAAATGGAATTTGCTGCTTAGGTTTTGGCTGTTGTCTTTAAATCTGCCTTTAGATTTAGTTAATGACATGCTGATCAGCAATGGGAAATGTATTTATTTCAATTAAAATTGCAAAATACTTTAGGGAATAAGTTTCAATTTGTTTATGAAAAGTCATTTTAACTTCAAAGAAAAATTACAGATGGGAAATAAAGGTGGTTGTGGGGATAGGCCCAGTAAGGGAATGAGGAAGGTGTATCCAGTGCAAGTATATTTTTGAAGGCGAGGAGATCAAATTAAAGCATTGAACTTAATAATGGGGAATGTAATACTATTGGAGTGATTTATCTAGCATTTTGCAACTTTCCCCATGCTTATTACATTGGCAAGACGGAACACATGTTGAAAAATTATGAACACAATTGCAACATGAATAATTCTAACATCAGCAACCCAATTTTAAATACAAGTCAAAGTGTAATGGAACTAAAACATTTCTTTTATTTTGGAAAAAGTTCCTGTAAAGCCAAGGTGTGGCCCTTGGGAACACAAACTTGAATACAGAGAACTTTTATGGCAGATTTGACTTAACGCTAGTTCACCACCCAGATTAAATGATGCCATTTCTTTAAGCGTGTGTTAGTTACGAGCTGCTAAATAATAGTGTGTTGTTTATTTGGAATTTTCAGTGTATTTATATACATATCACAGTATTTGGGGGATTGTTTTTTTTTTCCATTTATTCATTTACCTGGTTCATCAGTGGTTTTATCATTAATTGTGTTTGCTTTAAGGATAGGTTTTGTGGTTTGGTCACATGATTGATTTTAATTCAAAGGCTTGTATGTAAATGGTTGGTACAGTGCACAGCACTGTTCTGATGAAGTCCATTAGTTTTATATGGATGAAAGTGCTTAACGTATTAAAGAATTGACACGTTTTAAATGTATTTAAGAGTTTCACATTATTTAAGGTTATTTTTGTCTAAACTCATCGGATTTGTTGTGGGGCTAGCACTGATCTCGCTTTTGCTGGTTATGATCCAACAGTAATGTCAATACTGTCATAAATGTATCTACATTGTGGACAAGCCCCACATTTATACATACCATAGTGTATGTGATACTTAACGTTCTTTCCACAATATTCTTGATTTTCATATTCTTCTTGTATGCATATTTTGGGATGGAAAAGTCCATAGCCTGATCCTCTATAAAATGTTTAAGAATATTCCTGTTCTTTATCACATGGTGTTTAATGTATTCGGTCTTGATTCATGTAAGTCAAAATCAAGGCCTTATCAAACGCCTCATGTGTAGTTATCACTGGTGGCACACCCAGACTGTCCTTTAAAATGTGCATGTACTTTGCATTCCTGCCACTTAATACCCCATTCATAACTTGAACAAGATCTCCAGGGTACCCTCTCTCATCAAAAATCACCTTTAGCTTATCATATTTATGTAAACATTTTTCTTCATATGAAGCCAGTCTTGATATTCTAACAGATTGTTCCTTGATTAAGTTTTTCTTCTGCTGGAAAGGGTGATTAGTGAAATGCAAATAAGAGTTGGGAAAGGTGGGTTTACAGGAAATGGCTGATTAATTTTTTTCCTGCATATTTTACCAATAGTAATATCCACGTAATCAATACTGTTCTCATTGGATATAAATGTAAATGCAAGAAAAGTTGTTAATATATTTAATAAAATCATGAAAAAGTTCCATGTCACCTCTCCAAAAAATTAGAATGTCATCCAGAAATCTAAGCTATAGGAGATCCAGTTCCAGCATTTGGATGTGAATTCTGTACTGTTCTCACAACCGTAAAACAATGTTTGTAGACACGGGGGCTGAAGCTTCCTCCATGGCCACCCCTTTAATCTGTTTAAAATATTTGTTCTCAAAGTACACAAAGTTTAGTAAGGACTACATCCATTAAATCAACAATAATATTCATTTCAGAGTTATCATATGATCCTGTGACCAAGGCTTCGCAAAATCACTGAAGAAGCCCTATGTCATGGGGAGGGCTGAGAATAAAGGACTTGACATCAACCGTGGCAAAAGGACTTTGTCATCAAAGTGATGTCTTGTTTTCTTTAAGCAATTCAGGAATCCCCAAGTACTTGTCAGAAAAGTTTTTTTAATTTAAAATGAATCCATTTGATTAGAGGCTTGGTCTTGCATCCAGCAGTAATGAGTCTAAGTGGTGGAGTCAAACATTTTTTTGAATGTTGAGGATACCAAAACAGCTGAAGATTGCGCTTCCAAATATTTTATGGTATCTAACCAAAATTAATATTCCAGATTTGTCTTGGCCAAATAAAAATCAATTTTTTGGTAAGCAATGTTAATGTGATTCCTGGTAACAGTTCAATAGTTGTTTGATCAGGAATTTTTTTAATGTGTTTTGGTCACATACTGTGCCCCCTTTGTCAGGTTTCATAATGTGAATATTAGGGTCATCCACTAACTGGTACAAAAGGCTGTACTTCTCTTTGGTCAAATTATAGACTTGTTTCTTCTTTTTGTCCTTATGCAATGTGATGAGATCTGATTCATGTAAGTTCTTGAACAGTGTTAATGGGGAATTAAATATGCCCTTTCTACGAAGAGAGCACCTGAAATGGAGTTGATCACCAATGTTTAAAGAACGATTAACTTTTTTAGAAAATAAGTGGATCTCCAAAATAGTATCCACTAAATTGGTCTCTAGCTAGTACAAAAGTGAAACCCTTTTTAAAAATATTAAATAACTGATCGGTGACAGTGACATCACTATAGTTATAAATCTTAAAACCATTAAATTCATAAACAATATTGGATTCAAAAATGTCATCAAATTTTATTCAACTAATCATTTAACAGTTGAGCCAGCCACACTTGTATCAGTACTGGCAGTTGTATTAAGTGAGTGTGGGTGGAATATCTTAGTAGAACTAGATGACAGATTGAAAGCATTATGTAAATAAATATTGCTCCAAATATCCAAAGGGTGTAAATTCAGAAGGTAATATGATATTTAATAATGACCTCTATCCCCCCTCCCCTTGCCCCTTTTAGTTTTCTAGTAGTAGGGTTGATCCACAGGGTGAGGTGTCTCGTCCAAGATCTCCCTTTTTCTTTTTTCTGTTCTTTCTGATCTTTCTGATCTACTGGGGGGTTGGGGATTGTGAGAATATTGTTCATGTATAGGTGATCCTAAAAATTCCCCATCAGTAGCCTGCCCGAGCTTATATGTGTAAGTGTCCATCAAATAAGAACCATCACTGAGTTTGTTGCTATTAAATTTTGGGTGAGGGTATACAGCCTTCCCCTCACAGGCTACTCTGTCACTGTGAAATTTTTTTAACTTTCCTTGTATGTATAACATTACATTTTTTTTCTCCAACTTAACAAAATTATCATAAAAGTGAACAGAAAATTGATCAAAAAGTAAATTATCCATAATTTCATTATACAACTTATTAATATTACTTTTTAATTGAGTCGGTGTTCTAGTATTTTTGATAACAATACGTTTCTTAAATTCTATACCCATCCGGTCAAAGAAGTCTCCATGAAAAATGGAACAAGATTCGACTCCATTTGGGTACTTCCATATTCTAAGCCCGTCTGATATCCTTTCAAGGTGAATAGATTCATTGAAAAACATTTTGTCAAAATACAATGCATTGTAACATCCTAATAGTTTCTCAAAGTAGTTGATTTTGTCATGCAGAATGAGTCTTTTGTTTTCCACCCACCCCCACAATAAAAAAAACTAAATAAAATTAAACCAACATCTGTAGCCGCAGATCTTCCATCTTCTTACTTAAAATGCCTGCAACAGCTTTTCCCATATCCATCCTTATAAGTAGGTCCATATCAGAAAATTATGTCCCATCTGTCTGGAAGAAGTCTTGTATTGTATTGTATTGTATTGTATTGTACCAGGACACAGAGGAGGCCCATCCCCAGCTCTCAACAACTACATATATATTTAAGTGTTATCATCACTACCTAAAATTCTAGAAAACAGCATCCATGCACAGCTTATGTAGTACCTTTTGTACAAATAACTCTCTCCCAAACTCAACACAACTTTCAATCACATCATAGTACCACCACTATTCTTAAACTTCATCAATACTATAAACTCTCCGGAATAGTGGCAAAGCAGTGTCTAAGTTTTTCTTAGATCTGTGCAAGATGTACAGCATGCATAGTAGCCCATCAATTTCTCGTCTTGAAACTCTGTTCCCTAGGCCTATCTCATTTCTCTCACTCATGTTTTTTTTTTTAGCTATGTAGCATATAGACAGCTGTTAAATGGCAGCAGACTCTTTTCCTTTTAATTCATTTCAGTTAGGTTCTATATTAGGCTCTCCACTGTTCAATATTCTAAATAAACTTTATATGGCCACATACCATGCAGACCTAATTCAGTATCCTGATGACGCTTCATTTATATAGCATCATCACTAACTGAACTGCAACAGATCACCCAGAACTTTTTCTGCAGTCAAATTTTGGGCAACAATTATAACTTCTAAACCCCAGTGAAACAAAACTTGTGCTTTTCACTCCAAAACAATATTCCTAACAAAACAACTCATTTAACATAACTTCCTCCAGCAGCACAACTGAAACCAAACTCAAGCAAAATTACATAGTGTTGTAATAGACAACTTAAAATTTTACCAACACATCTTGCAATAAAAACTTACTTCCCAAAAACTAGGCTATCTCTGTATGTCCAAACAATAGCTTACAGATTTCAAAAGAAAAACTGTAGCTTTTACCTACTTCAGCCACTGCTGTTTCTTCAGTCCTTATTAAATCAGGCACCACTTAGCTAAACTTTCTTGTGCTGTAATAATTGCAAAATATGCAGAAAGTCTTAAATAATGGGGCACATTCATTGTCACAGTCTAAAAACAACTAAACTGGCTTTAACTACATAGCTGCGTAATCTAGATGTGACTGCTAATTGCACACAAGCTTGTACTTCACCAGAAAAATGTGTGGCAGTTAAAGGCATACACCAACTCTACTGCGCAAGTAAGGACCTATGCTTTGGAGGCAAGTGCTTACTATTTATAAACGTGTCTCACCACTCAGCAGGAAAATTACAATACTCATCATACCTCAAAAATTTGGAATGGCGTCTCAAAAGAGAAGTTTAACCCAGATTTTCAAAAAAATGCTTTATCATGAAAACCAATCTTGAACTTGGTCGTGTTTGTTTCCAAGCTAATTTCCTTCCTTCCACTTCCCTGTTTCCTTACCATCCCTTCACTTCTTTCCTTCCATCAAAACCAAATTCCTACCACCTTACTTTTCAGCTGCTTCTACCAGTGCCCACTCTCTTCATAAATGCAATACCCTATCAATCATTCCCGCTCAAAATCAGACTGATTTTTCATCACTTATATCCCCATAGACTATCTTACTCTTCATCACACCCTTACCGTTTTGTTTATACTTAAAATCCATCTAATTCTTTATATAATCACAGTCTTACCTTTTCACTCCTTGTTTAAAACTCATCCTTTGTAATGTATAATTACTGCACATCTCTAAGTTCTTTTTCTTTCAAATGTAGTTTCTCACCATACAGCAGTCACTGAATCATCAGTTTTACTGAGTTTCTTAAATGTAATACTGTATGACTTTTGTCCTCCCTTTTCTTTCAGGTATGCAACATTTGTACTGTAAGAAAATTACACGATGTGCTATATCTGATGGTAACAATTCTGTCAAACATTTATATGCTTTTTTTTGTAACGTGTATTGCGTAATGTTTATATTCTGTGCTAACGAATTGTGTGGGGATTTTCTCCCAGGGGGTCCCCAGTCAGACTTTCCAGGTCAGCAAAGACAAACTAAGTAAGTAGTTTGTGTAGAAAGAAGAAAATGTAAGTCTAAGATCAGAGTTTTAAAACTTTTGAAGATTATTTCTTGCTAATAAAGATGAAGCTGTGGAGCTGTAGAGCAAAGCTGCCTATTACATGGTGCTCATCCTAGACAGGATTTTGATGATGGTTTTAATTTACCGAAATTATAAATTGCAATTACCTGTGTATGACTCACTGTACTTGATTATGAATACTGTAATTGCTGTAACTAAGGTTTACCTGTTCAAAACAATTGACCTAAGATGTTCAAAAGTTAACAGTGTACTTCATATGTTGGAATTAAGTTGAGGAAAGGGGGACATTAAAAGGAGTATTGGACTCCTTGTTCTAGTTGCATTTAATGCATACCAGTGTGCCATACCATCTTGCAATATTTGGAAAATTCTAAAAATACGCTTTGTGTAGTACTTCCATGGCTGAAATGGTTGCCAGTTTGGCATCCCAAATTTTCCACAGGTTCCAAAGACATTACCATTTTCACAGACTTCTGTGCAAACCTTAACTCTCTTCCTCACCACTTCTGCTGTATGTGAACGTTTATTCCATCTCTGGTCCCAGGGCTACCATTTGGCATTCTGAAATTTTTGTTTTTATTCTATGGCTATTTATTTCTTTGTTGGTCCCATTTTCTGTCCCATGTGTCTACAGGTCACTATGTTCCAGTTTCTTGAATTCTGTAATGTAAAGCAATTCTTTCCCTCCTTAGCCTTTAAAAAATTTTTTTGGCTGTGTAGATTTGTGGTTAGTCGTATCCTTTTAATCGGGAGTATTGTAGTACGTGTGTTTCTTGAGCTGTTCTTGGTAGACTGTTGCTGTTGACTTGTTTTGCATTTGACTGTTGGTTGCTAAGTGTGGATGCGAGTTCTGTTATGTATGAGCACAAAATTCCCCTGCAAGGTAAGCATTTTATGTGTCAAGAATTTGAGCTAATAAGTCTTTTTATGGCAGAAATTTGACATTTGTTTCTTTCAGCCCTTCTGCCAATTACCTAAAGACATTAACACCAAGTTACTGGATGCTCCTTTGGATAAAAAAAAGCCTCTTTGGGACTGCTGCTGTTGCTATGTACAAGTCTGTTCAAGAACAAAAGCAAGGCATTGTAGGACCTTGAACATATATCTGATGTAAATCTTCATTCATTCCTTACTGATAGGACTTCGGTTCCGTCCTCTGAACCAACACAGCCATTACCAAGCTTGCGCCAGCTGAAAACTCTCAGCCAAGTCCTACCCACAATGCTCCTCTTACAGTCTCTCCAGATCTCGTTTGCAGAGTTCCTCGTCAGACGTGCCAAGCCTTTCTCTCAAGCGAAGTGTAGTGTTTTTGTCGTGTATCTATATAATTGCCATCCTCTAGTCAGTTTTTCCGTAAGCTTATCTCCATCTTTAAATTTGTATACTTTCTTACTAAAACCTACCCTCTACCTTTGGTAGTTCCTTTCATACCATCATTGGTACTGTCCCTCTCCCTTACCTTTGGTAGGCCCTTTCCCTACTACTTTGTGGTATTTCTTAGTGTTTCTCCCCCCCCCCCCCCCCCCCTTTAAAAAAAAAAAAAAAAAAAAAACTCTTCTACTATAACCTTGCTGTTGCTTTTTGTTTGGTTAAATTGTTTAGGACTACAGTGTCTGTGTAGTTTCCATGATGTCTAATAAAGTAAAACTAGTATTTAAACAGTGTGATAAGTTCGGGCGTAAGATGCCCAACTCAGTCACACCCAGTGTGTTTGTTTGGATGTTGACAGTATTAACGTGTCTTGTGAGGTTTGCTCTGGTTTCAGCAACTGTACATTAGCTGAACGCAAGAACAAACTCATTTTGAAGGGTATGTTGAAAACATCCATTTCGGAGCCTCTCTCTGGGATGGAAGTCTCACCATCTCCTAGTCAAAAGGATGTTAAAAAAACAAAGAAAAATGAAGAAAAACGGAGTCACTCTGTGTTGACATCTCCATCCTCTTCGGAACTGAGACGACACCAGACTTCCGCGCCGTCGGCGCAGACATTTTTGGCACCAGCATCTCTTTGGTGCCAGCCTTGATCATGACACAGGCTCCTACTCCTTTACCAGCATCGGTGCCATCCCTGGCCTTGGTACCGATGACTTACTCAGCTCCAATGTTGACACCTGTTTCCAAAGATTGAGCACCTTGCTAGAACAAGGTACTACCCATCTTATGACCCTTTTTTGGGGCAGCGATTCAGCCCATTTATTGAAAGACCAGAGTCTCCATCAGCAGCGTCCATCAGATCCACCAGGAGTCTCTCGGAACAAGATGTAGTGAGGGCTGTGGACCAGCTTTTGGCAGCTTAAGGCTTACTGACCCCGACTAGGAGTTCCCTCCCCCTTGGAACGGATGCTTTCCCGGCATATTCGCCTGTTTATCCTCTTCCAAGCTCCCCCCAGGTTCCGGAGATTTCAGTACTAGTGTCCATCCCAGTGCACTCTTTCTTGTCTCCGAAAGGGGGGGCTTCCCTGTCTGCACAGATAACTCTTGGTGCCACGGCTTCTTCGGAATTGGTGCAACCTTGGAGCAGTGATTGGGCTGTCGGCACTGTGACACCTAGCTTGGTGCCGATTTTTTTTTTCTCTGGTGCCATCTACAGTCCCAGCTCTGGCAGCTTTGTTCCTCTCTGAGCTCCTTGCCTGGAGGTGGGCTTGTCGGGGTGGGGTGTGACCTCGGTTCTGGGCTCCCATCCCTCCTCCGGCGGGCCTGCTTTCCAATTTGAGAGGGTCCTCACTTCTACAGGCTCACACTTGGCACCATTGGCATCAGAACCACAACCCCCCCCCTCTAGCATGCAGCTGTCCCAGCCCCCTACTCTGGGATCTCAGGCACGGGAGCTGCAAGACCTTACCTTGAAGGGAAACCCTTTCTCTGGAGTCCTCCACAGAAGACCCCACTGGGGAGCCACCCCTGAAGAAACTGCAAGATGAAGCATCTTGATTCCCCTGAGGAATCCATCACTGAAGACACTGATTACGATGAGGGAGAAGGGTCCCCACAGTCTTCCCCAGAAGACATCTCATTTGGAGACATTCTTGAGATCCTCAAACAGAGGGGAGATTGGAAATCCTCCAACCCTTCGGAGGAATCCGTGTTCTTGCAGACTTTCCGTGCTCAACCATCTACTTCCTGGGTGAACCCCACCTGCAGATCAACTCATTAGGCTTATCGTGCAATGTGCCTGGAAGGCTCTGGACAACATAGAACCTATCCCCTGGAGGCCCGATAAAATTTTGTCCATGCCTGAAGACCAGCCCAGCTGGTCCAAACAACTAGTAGTAGATTCCATGGTCGTGGCGGCAGCCACTAAGAGGGAACTGGCAGAAGATAGTTCCACTGTTCATCCCCCAAACACTGAGTTTCGAGCTTTGGACAAACTGGGAAAGCAGCCTTGTGCTTCAGCGGCCTTTGCCATTCGGGCGCTGAATTACTTGGCAACTTTATTTGCCTCCAAAGAGACTTAATTTAAGAAATGTCTGCCTCTTTGGCAGGGGTACTGCCTGAGGAGGTGCGTGGTACTGTTGCCTCACAGCTAGCTACCCTATAATCCATCTCAAACTCCTTGATGCACTTGATTTCTTCACTGAGGGGGCAGCTCGAGCAGCCGCATTGGGCATCGGCATGCTTGGATGCGTTTGTGTGACCTCACGGACCATTTCAAATCTTCCTTTGTCAATGCGCCTGTTGAATCTTCCCTCTGTGGTCCAAAAGTAAGAGACGCACTTTCACGTAATGTTAAAGACCGAAAGACCTAGTCTGCTGTGGGCATATGTTTTTCCACCCCCCAGAGATCCTACTCCATGAATCAGATGGGAAGAAAATTGTGGTTCAAGAAGTCCCAGGGATCTTTTCATGACACTCGTGACAAGCATTCCCCCAAGGGCAGAGGGGGCAACTCATCCGGAAGACATCCCTTTCAGGGCAGAGGGGGTCCGCGCAATCAGGGCGCCAGGGATTCATTCTCTGGCCAACCCTTCTAGCGCTCCTGAGCAGCGGCCCAATTGCTTTCCTCTGGAAGCAGTCTGGGGACGATTCTCTGTGCACCAACTAGCATGGCAACTCATAACGGTTTAATGGGTGTAGAGAATAATATCCAGAGGCTATCATATTCCATTCGATCTCACTCCCAGACCCATTAAACGAATCCCCGACGGTTCACCCAGTCAGTGGGATGCTGCAGCCTTGGAAATCGAAAAGCTGCTAAGAAAGAGTCATCCAACCAGTCCTACCAGACCAAATAGTATCCAGGTTTTACTCTAGGCTCTTTTTAGTGCCAAAAAAGATAGGGGACTGGAGACCAGTACTGGATCTCAGCATACTAAAGAAATTCATCAAACCTCAAAAATTCCAGATGATCACAGTGCAGTCCATTCTCCCCTTTCTGGGGAAGGACGACTGGATGTGCTCTATAGACCTTCAGGATGCGTATTACTACCTAAAAATGGACAAATACTCCCGGAGATTTCTTCACTTCCGGCTGGGAGCCAATCACTACCAATTCAGGGTACTGCCCTTTGGCCTCTCAACAGCCCCCAGAGTGTTTACCAAATGTATGCAGTTGTAGTAGCTCATCTACAACTACAAGGATTCCAGGCGTTTCCATATCTAGATGATTGGCTCCTCACCACCATGACCAGGAACCCTCTGATTCTCAATCTCTCTTACACTCGAGGCCTTGCTGTTCGCCTAGGTATCACAATCAATTTGGAAAAATCAAACCGGTCACCAACAAGAACACTGGAATTCATTGATGTGATCTTAGACATAACGTCCTGTCAAGCTTCCCTTTCTTCTCAGACTTTCAAAAATAAGAAATCAGATTCAAGTTCTCCTTCCACAAATATATTTGTACCAGCGTGCCTTGTACTACAGCTATTAGGCTGTATGGCAGCAACCATTACCCTAGTATCCTTGGTGAGGTTGCACATGAGACTATTGTAGTGGCTCCTTTCATCACAATGGTCGATCTTAACCCACCCACTCGACCACATGATACCCTTACAAATCTTTGCAAGAAAGAAATGCTATGGTGGATGAAGCCAGAAACAAATCTTTGGTGTCGACCGTTCTGTCTCCCCTAGCCCAAGGCCATGGTGACCACAGATACTTCCCTGTTAGGGTGGGGAGGGGGGCATTTCCAGGAAAGGGACGGTCCAAGGCACTTGTTCTCCCATACAGGCCAATTTGCGCATAAATGTCCTGGAATTCTGGGCAGTTCTTTTAGCATTGTAAGCGTTCCACACATCCCTTCCTTCCGGGACCATTGCAATTCAATCAGACAACATGTCCGTCATCTGGTACATCAACAAACAAGGCGGAACCAGGTCTTAGCCCCTATGTTGGGAAGCTATGAGAATATGACATTGGACGATGGCTTCCAGCCACTTTCTCATAGCAATGCACATTCCCGGGAGCTCCACTCTCATTGTAGACAATCTGAGCAGGAACATATTGATGCCTCACAAGTGGTCCCTCAACCCGATTACAGCGGCTCAAATCTTCCGTTACTGGGGCAGGCCTTGCTGCGACCTGTTTGCTTCACCCCTAAACAACAAATGCAGAAGCTACTTTGCTCTGATTCCCCCATCAGGGGTAGTCACCGAGGGATGCTCTGACACACGATTGGCCCCTGGGTCTACTGTACGCCTTTCCCCTGTTTCCCCTCATCCCAAATTTCTACAGAAAGCTCAAAGTTTAAGAAGCAAAGTGATCCTTATTGCCTCTTACTTTCCCTATCAAGTCTGGTTCCTATTCCTATGGCCTCACCTGATCCACACTCCATGGATCCTGGATCAATCTCAAGGTCTGCTGACTCACCCTCAGGGATTGATTCACCCCAATCTCCACAGCCTCAAGCTCGCAGCTTAGTTTCTCCACTTCCGATGATTGCCAGACTACCTGATATTTCATCCCTTTCGTGAGATCCATCTGGCTTCGCACAAACTATCCACCAGAAAAATTTATTTCAGTAAGTGGACTAGGTTCTCTATATGGGCCAAAGAACAAAACATGGATCCCTTCTCGATTCAGAAGATCCTAGAATATCTCCCTACCCTGTTATACGCTGGAGCTTCAGCATCGACTATTGCAGTACATTTAGTAGCTTTTGCAAATTTTCACAATGGAATTGACAATTCATCAGTTATGTCACACAGACCGTGCAAAACCTTCATGAAATGAGTATTACATATGAAACCTCCTGTCAAGCCCCCTACAGAGCCTTGGGACTTGACATTGGTGCTTCAGTCATTAACAAGTCCTCCTTTCAAGCCTTCTAATTCATGTGATATAAAATTTTTGTCCTGGAAAACCCTACTCCTAGTAGCTCTTACCTCGAAGAGAAGAGTTTGAGTTGCAGGCCTTGAGTATCAAGAGACTGTATTTGATTTTTCACAAGGATAGAGTTTCTCTCTCTAATAATCCTTCTTTTTTGCCCAAGGTCATTTCTGTTTTTTCCATCAACCAATCTGTTGACCTACCCATTTTCTTTCCCCATCATTCCAATAAAGGGGAGTACATTCTACATACCCTTGATGTTCATAGGCAACTTAATTTTTACTTGGATAGAACAAAATTTCTTAGGAAAATGGATCAACTGTTTGTAGCTTTTGCAGGACCCAGGATGGGTAAGTCTGTTTCCAAAATGACCTTATCTTTTTGGATTAGAAACGCCATTGCTTTCATCTACCAACAAAACAAAATGTCCTTGCCTTCCAAAATAAAGGCCACCTCAGTGGCCTTTCACTCCAGAGCCTCTATGGACGATATCTGTGCAGCAGCCACTTAGCCAAGTCTACATTCTTTTATCGCTTATTACAAATTGGATTTGGCCTCCAGGGGAAGAGCATCTTTTGGTTATGTGGTGCTCAGGAATATCCTTCCTTAGGGCCACCCAAGACTAGAAGTTGCTGGGGACTCTGTCCTATTAGTAAGGAGTGAATGTAGATTTACAACATCAGATAAAGAAGTTATGTCTTATAATAACGTTCCATCTGTGTTGTAGATCTTCATTCATTCATTCATTACTTCCCTCCCTCCTTTCCCATGCCTGGACTCCTGGTGGACTTTTGGATTACCTTATTACTTAGGGTATCTGCTCAGATAGAGCCTCATTTTATTATTATTATTAACTTCTTTTTAGTATAAGGGCAGGCAGACTCTATCTTAAGAGACTATGAGAGGGGCATTGTGGATAGGACTTAGCTGAGAGTTTTTGGCTGTCATGAGCTTGGTAATGGCCGTGTCGGTTCAGAGGACGGAGCCAAAGTCCTATCAGTAATGAATGAATGAAGATCTACAACACAGATGGAATGTTATGGTAAGAAATAACTTCATTTTTTGTCTCTTCTATTTCTAAACTCCGGAGGAATTATCCTACTAGGCCTGCTTTTGTTCGCAGACAGCCTTGTCAGGCTACTGAAGGCAGGAAGAGTGGGTGAGCATCTCCTGCTAAGTTTTGTCAGAGTTCTTTGGCCTAGAAGTTTCCTTTATATGACAATCCTGCTTTTCTTTGACATCTCGCCCCTCCCCAACCACTAGGCCAGGCCCCCTTGTCTCTTCAGCTTTCACTCTTTTCCAAACTGGCATCTAATCACCTCAGAGTTTGTGTTTTATCTGTCATCGTCGGGGTTACTTCATAGTGTGGAAGTCTCTCCCTGCTTTTTCAGGGATTCCTTAACTTACTGTGGACCAACTTCCTTATTTCTCAGAGGTCCTGGGGTCCCTGGTGGACCAAAGAACTATTCGACCTGTACCTCCTTCCCAAGTAGGAAAATTATTTTACTCAAGGATTTTCCTGGCTTCTCGAAAGGAGGGCTCTTGGAGACCTATTCTGGATCTCCCTTTGCTCGACACCTTTCTCAAGGTTCCTTTTCAGATGCTTACTCTTCAAACCCTGTTTCCTCCTTTAATACCCCAGGCTTTACTGGTGTCCTTGGATGTGAAGGATGCTTACATTCATATTCCTATTCACCTTTTTAGGGCGGCTTTGTTTCTCTTTTTCTTTGTCATTTTCAGTTCTCTGCTTTGCCCTTTGGGCTCCCTACTGCTTCAGTGGTATTCACAAAATGCATGGCTCATGTGATTGCCTTTTGAGGCTTTAAGGCATTCAGATTTTTCCTTATCTAGATGACCTGTTGCTTCATGCAACTTCTATTAGTCCATTGTTACAGGACCTGGACTTCACTGTATTTCTCCTTCAAAGTCTGGGATTCACTGTCAACTTCCAAAAGTCTGTCCTGACTCCCTCTCAGGATCATGTGCATCTGGTGTGCATGATTCGGACTGTGCCAATGTTGGCCTCTCTTCCTTCAAACCTATCCTTGACAGCTTTCTTTCAGTCTATTCTTCCTCCTTTGCCTGTTGTTCCAACCAGAGAGTTTCTTCGAGCTCTGGGATTCATAGCCTCTTCTTTTCCAATGCTGTCTTGCCAAACTGCACATACAGAAGCTTCAGTGGTGCCTCAAGTCAGTTTGACTTGCATTGCCTCCCTCTGGATTTCAGATTGCCTCCTCGTCCTTGTCTGAAGTGGGAATAATTCAAGTGGTGGATTCAACAACTTTCCCTCATATCAGGTCTTTCTTTTCAGCCTCTGGTTCCTTCTCAAGAACTTTTCACTGATGCTTCAGACATGGGATGGTCTCCTGTTGTCACCTGAAAGTTCAAGATGTTCTTTGTGTTTCACTGTTGCAGTCATCACCTGTGGGTTATCCTTGCTGTGATAGCCCTCGGCCAGCCTGAATACCAAAGTCAGTGTTTTTCTGCATTGGCTGAGGTCGCTTGTGATTGACGTCAGGTCGTCGGCATTATAAAGCAAGGCAGCTGACACCATTACACCAGTCTTTCTTGCCATGGAGCCTGTAGCAGAAGCGGTTTGCAAGTGTGCCCAGTCAGTTGATACCAGAACTTGAATTACAGCTGAAAACATCTAAAACTAAGTACCCCATTGGGGATCCCTTTTTCTTGTACAAACCAATGTCCAAAAAAGTTAACAGTTGTCTCACTTGTGGAAAGCAGATCCCACACCGAGACTTTCATTCATACTGTCACTTGTTTAGGCCCAGACCACAACATCCCTCGTTGCCAGTTCTGTGCCCTCTTTAACATGAGAACCGTTCATCGTAGAGCTGTTATGGTAGGCAGGTATTTTTGTTTTAGTCTTCGCATTCTGAAATGGCATCCGTCAGCCAACAATACATAGACATTCAGGAAAAACTTAGAGATAAAGATAGAGACAAACCACACAAGGCTAAGCCTTCCGACGACCCTACTGCTAAGCAGGTAGTCAGTTCTCCGGAATTCAGTGAGGCTCTTTCACAGCCTGATATGATATCTACGCAGGCCTCTACCGAGACCCTTTCAGAGTCCGGGTATGCTGCAGAAATCTTCTTTGTCTTCTGAGCCTTTGGTTGTATATGCCTCTGTTGGGTCCGGAGCCGCGACGCAGGCACTGGCTTCCAAGGAGGCCTTTCTCACTACTGATTGTAGACCAAAAAAAAGACGTCTTCTCATCCGATTACCGTTTCTCTCAGACCGATGGATACTCATTGGGTCTAGAAGCAAGACCACTCCTAGAAAATCTACCTCTAGTCACCATCTTACTCCTGTTCCACCACCCCAAGCCCAAATGCTTAAGATGGCGGAGGATCTTATCTCCCTTTGCAGGGGTAGTCAGGCCACAACTTCTAAAAGGAAAAGACACCCTTCTCCTGAAATTGTGACAGAGCAGGATTCTGAGGAATCTGATTATTCAGATTTTGAAGAGAAACATCAACCTTTTACTGCTTATGAAGATTCAGATGCAGAGGAATTCATTCCTTCTGCCTCCCTACCAGAAGACCTTTCCTTTAGGGAAACTCTTTACACCCTCAGGGAACATTTCCACTGGGAATCTCAGGACTTCCCTCAGTCTAAGAAAAGACTGAGAGTTTCTAGACCTGCCCCAGCATAGACTCCTGGCCATCACCCCCCCCCCCCCGTCTTAAGTGATGGATGTTGTTTTCCATGAATCTAGCTTATCCCCTGATGCCCTCCCACCTGTTCCCAGTAAACCCGACGGGTATTACAGAGTACGGATTCTCGCAAATAACTGTACAGAAATACTGCTGCAGACCTGGAGGTCATTACACAGGGACTTAATGGAGCTAAGGCTAGTTCTGCAAAGAATCCTATTCCTTCTGACAAGGATTCCAGGGCTCTGGACAGATTGGGTAAAACAAGTATACATCTCTGCAACTGTAGCTATCATAGCACTCAGCTGTCAATTCCATATTTTAAAATATCAACAACACACTTTGGAACTATTAAAGCAAAAGATTTCTACCTTTCCTGGCTGTGGCAATTCAAGAGTTAGCAGATTTACTGCACTCTACTTGTCAAGTGGCCAAACACTGATTGCACTGTGGATATGGCACCCTAGAAGCCTCAAGAAGGGCAGCAGTGTCAGGATCTGTCATTAGGAGACATGCATGGTTGAAGGAACAACCTCTCCCTTATGTCAAGTCTAAATTAATTGCTGCACCCTTGAATAAGGACCACTTTTTTGGAGTAAAAGCAGAAGAGGTGCTTAAAAAGATGGAAGACAAAGCAAAATATATGCAAACAGTAAAATATTTCTTTCAGGTTCAACCTCCTAGGTTCAGCAGACATTTTCCTTCTAAGCACTGGTCCTGCACCTAGCAGACAGGGGCAAGGTAAGCCCCACAGGGACAGACTACCCAGGCCCCCCTATCCCAGGGACAGCAGAGAAACAGTGGACCACATCCACCCCAAAGGCAGGGAGTTCTAAGCCATCCTTCTGTGGCAAAAACTCTCAATGACTCCCTCTGCCCTCCCTCTGCCCTCCTTTCACCCAACGAAAGCTAGGAGGACGGCTCTCCCTCTGCAAAGAAAATTGGCTTTTTGTAACAGAGGAACAATGGGTGTTAAAGATCATTTTTCAGGGATACAAATTCTCTTTCAACAAACTCCCAGTTCCAAGAGGGTACCCAGACTTGCCTCCAAGTCAAGTGGGCAGAGGCAATGAAACAAGTCCAAACTGTCATATCCCAGGGGGCAGTAGAAACTGTTCCTGCAGATCAAACAGGCAAAGGCTTTTATTCCAGACTATTGCTTGTTCCCAGAAAAGAGGACACTTGGTGCCCCATCCTGGATCTATCCATTCTGAACACCTCTCTGGTGGTCCCCAAATTCAAAATACTAACTTTGCAGCAGCTGCTGCCTATGCTGACAAATAAATGCCTGGTTAGTGACCCTAGACTTTAAAAGATGCATACCTCCACATCCTCATAAGGGAATCCTGCAGGAAATTCCTGCTTTACAGAGCAGGCTCACAACATTTTCAGTTATCTGCACTACCCTTTGGCTTATCTACTGCTCCATGGGTATTCACCAAATGCTTGGAACCGGCCATAGAATTTTGCAGACAGAGAAATATACAGATTTACCCTTATCTGGACAACTGCCTCATTCAGGCAAAGTGCAGAGAAAAGCAGCTGCAGGACCTCCTCTTTGTCAAATCCCCCCTAACATACTTGGGGTTCACCACCAACGAGAAGAAATCAAAGCAAACACCCTCCAGGCGGATCATTTTCTTTGGAGCACTGCTGGAAACAGCATCCCAAATGGCCTTCCTATCCCCAAAAAAGCAGAGCTTCCTGCCTTTCTACTTTACACAGCTGGCTTCCAGAAGTCACCTCACGGCGAGTAAGTTCCTGCAAGCCTTGGAGTACATGGCATCTTGCTTCCTTCTAATTCCTCTGGCCAAGCTTCACATGAGAAAACTTCAGTGGTATTTAAAGAACCTTTGGTGTCAGCACACTCAGCCTCTAGAGACCTCTCTCCCTCTGATCCCCTGTATATAAGGGCAGAGTTTCTCTGGTGGGCAGGGCCCTGTGGCAGGAACAAGGGTCTTCCTTCATCCTCCACCCTACCAGGCAGACCATCACCACCAACTTCTCAGACATTGCTTGGGGCGCTCACCTAGCAGGCAGGTGCACCCAAGGACTTGGGGGATGCCCAGCACCTGCCTTTCCACATCAAACCCGAAGGAAATGATGGCAGTACAAAAGGCTCTGATGTCCTTCAAACCCCATCTCAGGCCAGGGGGATCTCCTTATCAGAACAGACAAACACCACTGTAATGTGGTACATCAACAGACTGGGAGGGACCAGTCTTACCCTCTGTGCAGGCTAGCCATGAACCTCTGGCTGACCGTCTCCTCCATGGGATTACACCTAATAGCCCAATTCCTACCAGGGATCAAGAACACCCTGGCAGACCACTTATGCAGTAACTTACTGAACCCCCACGAATGGCAGCTCCACAGAAAAATCTTTTTACAAACCACTCAAGAGTGGGGAACTCCGGAGGTGGATCTCTTTGCTTCGCACCTCAAACACCAGTTAAAAAAAATTGTACCAGAGAGTATCACCACCTAGCATGGAAGGTGGATGCCTTGACCCTGGAACTTCCTCTTTGTGTACGCATTCCCTCTTCTTCCTCTTATTCCCAAGGTACTGATTAAGATAAGGGAGAAGAGACCATAGGCCGTCCTCATTGCTCCAGATAGGCCTTGACAATAGTGGCCTCTCATTCTCTTTTATTAAAATCATGCCTCAGCCATTTCAGCACATTTCGATACAGACCAGCCCCTGATGTTCTTCATCCCACATTGCTGCAGTCCTAACACTAGGGTAGTCCGCTGTCCCAGTCGGCCCGAATACCAAAGTATATGGCTGACGTCGGTCAAGGCGCATTAGTCTGACGTCAGGACGTCAGGGTACAAATGCGCATGACCGACGTCATATCCTCAGTCTTTTTTGCCGCATGGTCCGATGCAGAAGCAGTTTTGCGAGTGCAGGTTGGCGTTCTGAAATTTTCTGAAGTCGGAGTTTCAGACCGAATCAAAGTTGGCTTGGCACCCGTTAGAATATTTTGGTTTTTCTTGCCTCAGTATTTAACCGATGTCAGAAAAGTGAATAACTGTATTTTGTGGGAAACAGATACCTCATAGGGATTACCATACCTTGTGTATACCTTGCTTAGGGCCTGAGCACGACGTTGTTGGATGTTGCTCTTGTGCTAGATTTAACAAACGCACTATAAAGAGAAGATTAGACTGTGCCAGGTTAGTTTTGGGAAGCGTTGTAATTATAAATGCCGCCGGATGCTCCGACGCCGGCCCAAAAAGCGCAAGGACAAAGCAGCAAAGTTTAGGTTGGAAGAACCGCCA
>NC_056737.1:733840649-733856017 GCF_019279795.1 Protopterus annectens | reverse complement strand
GGAAAAAAAGGAACTTGTTCCCCCCCAAAAGGAAGTTTTTGTAAACCTTTGAAAAGAAAAAAGGTTTTTTTTAAAAAAACTGCCAAAAGGGGAATTTTTATCCTTTGGGGAGGGGGGTGTTTCAAAAAAACCACCCTTTTTGGACTTGTGACTGTAATATGTCTGATATAAACATACACAACTCCTCAGAGTGACCAGGGGTAAGGACTGAACCCTGGACCTTGGAAATTTGAGTCAAAAAACTTTTCCTCTAAGCCACTAAGATCTGGGAGCGCTACAGACTACCCGTTCCTGCAGTGGCTGTGTTTGCCATGAGATTTCTTCCGCAGTTAAGACAGAAGTAGACCATCAGTCTGTAATCTCCCACTTCTCCAACAGCTGAACAATAGAGAAGCAAACAGAAACTGAGCAGGTTACAGAGATCAGGTGCTCACAATTTAAAGTAGTTAATTAATGATTTAAATATAAATACTAGAGCAAAATGGCTACCGAATTATTATAGGTTAGGGAAGGTGCAAGATTTCTACATAGCCAAAAGAAGCTACAAGGTAGTTTATCTACAAAGGATGAACAGTACCGTAGCTGCTTAAAGGTACTAGCAAGAATGAACCATTCAGGTGTTGTCCGCAGCCTTGCAAATTGTCGCAACAGATGCTGCCGAAATGTTACACAACTCTCTGGCCTACCAAATTCAAATGTTGCTAAATGTGGCCCTCTTATCCTCAACCCCATTACACTTTTTGTATTTTATTTTGAGAATATAGATAAGTTAGTTAGTAAAGGGGACATACATGTGGAAGGAGCTTCATCGTGAATAGGACAACAGCAGTTAATGCCTCCTGGGATGTGACAACTAAACATGTGAAATTAGTATTTACCTGAATGAGACAACAACATAACCCGCATGCCACCCAAATAACTCTCTGGTGGAAGCTTGACAAAATGTGAAAGATGGACTTTGGTAATAAAAATGACATATGAAAAAAAAATGATGAAATCAATCCTTAGTCCCATTTGTTCAGTAATTCACTAATACGACTGCACTTCTCTTAAATTACAACAAAGCAGAACTACACATCAGTATTGTTCATTTAACTACATAATTCTGTAATAATGTATTTAAACACATTGTCATTTCCAATTTACTGTCATTTTATCCTCAGGACGTCATTTCCTCTTTTTTAATTAGCATAGGTTCAAAAAAGGAGATAACATCACTACTTACAGGGTGAAATGAACGATTTTTTTTTAAATTATACAATACAAAACACAAATTAACCTTTTATATACATTTACCCATAAATATTATTAGACCTAGTTTCATTACTTCATAGCTTGATATCTGTTAGACTATCCATTTTCATTGTTAATGTTTCATACATGAGCCATGAAGTCACTTACTATGGGGTCCACAGATATTTCCTAGTTAGTTTGGCAAAGATTGTGAATTTATTCTCCTGATTATAATTAAATGATAGTTGCTTATTTACTGTAACATCAGAGCAAGCATATTGTTATCATTACCGCCTATTATTACCTTAAGAACCAAGGCTGAAGGGATTTACCCTGTCACTTAAAGCTTTCCTAAGCTATCAGGGCCCTACCCTTTACTCACAATGCTGCTCAAATCAGGACCCTTTACCAGATATCTAGAAGCTCATCTAAGGTGGAATACTACCACAAACCATGACAAACTAGCATCCAAAACCTTGTAAGCCCTTCAAGATTGAGATGGAGAAAGGTGAAGAAGATGCAACTGCAAATACAGTGGTATCATTTCTCTTAGTACACCTTCAGTACCTGGAGGACAGAGTCCGATGATTATTCTCTGGGTGGCTCCTCACTTCCTCCAAAGGATGACCAAACATGGACATCGTATCCAGCTTAGACTGACTAGCAAAAGTATTTTAGGATGCCTACCTAGTACCAGCACAGGTATCTTCCGATGTTGCAGTCTTAAAGAACGAGATAGCTGCAGTTCTGGCAGAGTGAATTCTAGGCTCAGATGGCAAAGGTTTGTTGAACTTTTGATAAGTAAACCTAATACAAATACAAATCAGAAAGATATTTTGATAAAGTCAATTTGGAAAACTTAAAGCACAACTTATTTTTGCAGAACGAAACAAGCAGTTGAAAATTTGGTACTTTTCCGCTATTGGGGCTACACTGTTAATGCGATTTTTCAGCTGTAATCCAGTCCCCCAACATGTCCGGTAACCTCAAGTCAAAGTAAGAAGTATTACTTTGAATAATTAATTTGTAGTATATAATTTGGATTTTCAAAACACATCTGCTTGACAGAGGTGTTAAGGTACTACAATTACAGCCAAATGGTCGCATTACAGTGTTGACCCGATAAGTTAGAAAGACAAAGTACAAAATACAGCAAAGCATCAAATTAAGGCAACACTCCTGTTTTTATTTTTTCCACAGTCATCAGATGGTGAGTTCTACAACACAATTACTGCATATAATCAACTAGGTCCCTGTGGTGAATGTGTAAAGACACGTAGTCATGTTGAATGTATGTAATCCCGACAGATTCCCGTTCTCCTTCAGGCATGTGAAATGATGTTACCAAGACAACTCTTACTGTCTCGTGATTGGAATCGCTTTGTCGCAGATGCAAGATGGCAAGGAACTATAAGTACAGATTTGGATGTGGACTTTGAATACAACGTTTTATAGTATGCATGATTTGCCTACAATGTAGAAATACCCGTAATAGTACTCATTTACTGTTATTATGATTGTGTTATTGGGCAAACAGTCAAATAGTTTCCTCAGCTCTGAATCTACTGGCGAACCCTGTTTGGTTTTTGATGTTAACCTTAACAGAAATGTGTGAAATTATTAAATGGGTAATATTTTTAAAAAACAAAACTAAGTTACACACACCTGTTGAGATTAACATTCCCAAAAAAAAAAAAAAGGTTTGACACTGGATTCAGAATTCAAGGAACCACTGATATTGTTGCCCTGATAATGGAAAAGTACCGATCTTATGGATTTTCATCATCCAAATGCAGATGCAGATCCATGCAATGCAATAAGTATTTACCTTGGTTTGCGTAATTTGGGGTAAAGGTAAATTATATGTCTGGTTCCAATCTGTTTCAATAGCTACACTAGGCATAAATAAAAGGATACATCCTCATGGAAACCACTTTTACAAAGTCCAAATAAGGAGGAAAGAGAAAGTTTACAGTTCTGAAAAAGTCTTCTGGCTAATATAATGATCAGAGTCTTCCCAAACACTGTTTGTGTAACGGACCAATATCAGACACGATACTATGTCAGTAAAAAATACGGAACAAGTAAGCTGAAGTCCAACTTGGGATGGCAGTATCTTGAATATTCTGTTGACAAACCTAGAATCTGTTTGTTCCCCACCCATGGTTATATGCTCTGTAATTAATGCAAGTCATTGTAATATTGTCTTTAACTCAAGAGTAAAATTAAGTCATTTACAAATCATCCTTCCTATACTCCACCGGTGAAAGATGGGATACTTTCCTCTGTGACCCAGATAAATCTTATGATATTAGCAAGGAGTTTTGTGACAATATTTGTGTTATCTGACCTGTTCATGAACATTGTTCAGGGAACTTCACCAAAATGTCCTTTGACAGAATGCCAGAAATGGTAGGTGAACAAAAAAAGAAAAGTACTAGTTAATTTCCTTCTGAAATTACTGTCCTTGTAAAAACTAGTATAGAAGCTGCTTACTTTTCTTTTCGAATCTTCAGGATGTGAATAGGGACCATCTTATCAAAATGGCTGAAAGTAATAATAATAAGGTATTCTTTGTACCTTAACATTTACATGGAAAAAATGTTACTGCAATCCTTTAACAAACAATGAAGTGATTACTCAGTTGCAGGGCACAGAGATACACTTGATGTAAGCACACGTATGTGTATATGCGTGACCACTTGCTCTCTTACGGGTCACAGTAGACATCACTATCCAAGGAGAGTTTAAGATAAAGGAGAAACAGAAGTAGTTTGTAAAGTCTTTTTTTCCACATCACACACATGGCCCTCACACCCATGGACAATTTACAGTCCCCAGTACACCCAAAATTAATGCCTTTATAATCTGGGAAGAAACCAGAGCACCCAGAGAAAGCATATATGGACACAGGGAAGACATGCAGACTATGTAAAAAAAGATACCTCAGCTGACAATTGAACCTGAAACCCTTTAGCCGTGAGGCAGCAATACTATCAGTGAATAAGAGTGTGAGTCTATTAATGAATTGTTCATTAACTTGTACTAGAAATGTCAAATTTGTGTATTCATCACTTTTGTAAATGCCTAGTAACTAAATTTGTGTTTGCCTGTTGGTTTGGATTGTGGCTGAAGAGAGTCTTTAGACCCTTCCACTCACCCAGTTAAAGTTTAAGTTAATTCAGAGTCAGCAAAAACATGTTTAAGAGCTACAGAGACTAGAAGAGGTGTCCTTCCTTAACAGAGAAGGATAACTGCTGATACAAGTAAAATTAAAAACTTTGATACCATGGGAACAAACATACCTGGACTGAGGAGAACCTAACCCCCCCGTCATACTACATAAAATGTTTGCATGTGGACACATCCTTGAATTACAATGGCAAGCATGTGGACACATCCTAGACTTACAGTGACAGGGTGTAGTGGTACTGCTTAATTAGATCCAGACCGCTTCAGACTTCCAGCATGCCTATCAATTGTACAAATTTTCACCTCAAATGTTTCACCTGCCACTCAAATTTGTTGTTTTCAGGCAAATCATTGAGGACTGAAGTCACTAAATTCTGACATACATTAGAGTTCCAAATGTCATACCCTTCAGAATATGATGCTAATGCAAAACCTGTTTTTCTAGCAACTTTATAAGTTTATAAGAATATGATTTAAATGCATCCCTATTTTTGGGCTTTTGTTCTCCCCCCTCCCATTACCTTTGGCTTTGTCCAGATCTCTTATGTTAAGAGAGTTTGAGTAGTGCGACTCCCAGCAATGTGTGTGGATGTGTACACATTACACAGACACACAAATATATGTGTATAAAAACAGGTTGTTAAAGGGCCAGACAAACACACACACAAAAACTTACTGCAAGGTTAATCAAGACACTTTATTTGAAGTGGGCAGAGCCCTGGAAATAAATTTCATGAAAAGATAGCTTGATAAGGGCAAAGACAAGTTGCATAAGCATCATCTTTTAGAAGACATCCAGATTCATGAACATATCTTCTGAGGACACTGTTGACAACAGTCTCAAAATGAACTAAGCTGCAGCAGATTAACATCTACTTTATCAGTGCAACACAAATTCCCAAACCTGGAAATGGAGAAATACTAATGATCAATTTACTTCTGAACCAAGAAATGCTCAGCACTGAAGGGCTATGTTTCCCTTGCATGGGGAAAAAAAAAGTACAGTTGTGTACCTACCATAAATGTAGATGTTAGAGTGTATTCACGGTTGCAGTCATTACACTTGGGTTATCCTGCTGGCAGGCTACCCGCAGTCGGCCTGAATTCCAAAGTCCTGGTCCGGCGTCGGTTGCTGTCACCTCTTCCCTGACGTCAGTGCGCCAGGGGTATAAAAGATGCAGCAGACTCCATTTTCTTCAGTTTTTTTAGCCCTAGATGTCAGGTGCCCCCAAAAGGGTAGGCTGTAAATATTATGATCATAAAAAAGCATGCACATAACCTTCATCTACAAGCAAATACACCACATAGGTTGTATAGAATAGAGATGTACAGATAAGTCCCAGCAAAAAAAGGGGGGATGGTGGGAGGGTAACCTGGACTGCAACAGTGAATACACTCGAACATCTACATTTATGGTAGGTACACAACTGTACTATGTTCATCGTGTTTCACTGTTGCAGTCATTACACTTGGGTTGAATCCCAAAGCTGAGGTTGGGTGGCTGGGCCTAAAGAGAGTTTGGAGTGGCTATGAGGCCCTGCAGAACTGCAGTGGTGAAGCCTGCTCTGGATTTAGAGTAGAGAGGTAAATGGTAGTGCTTTGTAAAAGTGTGCACTGAAGTCCATGTTGCAGCCTCCAAAATGTCCTTGGTTGGTACTCCTCTGAGGAAGGCTGCTGAAGTGGCTGCTGCTCTGGTAGAATGTGGCCTAATGCCCTTGGGCACCGAATTGCCATGTTGTGAATAGCAGACATGAATGCTGTGGCCTATCCATTTTGAAATAATCTGCTTTGAAATGGCTTTTCCCTGCGATCCTGCAGCATATGCCACTAAGAGTTGCTCAGTCTTTCTGAAGGCTTTAGTTTTGTCCAAGTAAAAGCGTAGCTGTCTGTGTATGTCCAAAGAATGCAGAAGTCTCTCCCCCTTATTCTGTGGGTTTGGGTAAAAGGTAGGCAAGTGTACGGTTTGGTTAAGAGCCACACTGGACACTACCTTAGGCATAAATGTTGGGTTTGTCCTTAGAAAAATCCTGTCCTGATAGAAAATAATTAAAGGTTCCACAGCCATTACTGCCTGTAACTCTGAGACTCTTCTTGTTGAAGTTACTGCTTTGAGAAGAGCCGTTTTCCATAAGTATTTAATCTCTGCTGTATTGGCTGGCTCAAAAGGAGGCAGTATGAGTTTTTCCAAGACCAAATTAAGGTCCCATGCAGGTATTAGAGCTCTCCTTGGAGGTCTTATGTTTTTGGCCCCTCTGAGAAATTGTCTTAGCAATGGATGAGAAAGAAAATAGGTGGATCCGTATTGTAATGAGCTGAAATGGCAGAGGCATGGATCTTAATTGATGAGAAGGATAGGCCTTTGTCCAGCATCTCAGTTAGGTATTGTAAAATCTGAGGAATATTTGGTACAAGTGTGTCAATTCCCTGCGCTTGGTTCCAAGCACATAATCTCTTCCATTTTTCTGCATAAGATTTTCTGGTGCTGGGCCTCCAAAATAACATCCATAACCGCTTTAGAGAGAGGTGTATTCTGAATTATTACATTATCCGCCATGCAGCCAGATTTAGGGTTCCGAGTTGGCTGTGCAGGATCTGATTGTTCTGTTGAGTCAGCAAATGAGGTATTAGAGGCAATGTCCAGGCTGGGCCTTGAGACAAGCTCTTTAGGATTGGGTACCAGTGCTGGCGTGGCCAGTCTGGGGCAATCAGTATCATTTTTGGCTTCTCTTGTCTGACCTTTAGGAGTACCTTGGAGAGGAGAGGCAGAGGAGGGAAGGCATACAATGTAAGAGCTTTCCAGCTAAATGAAAGGGCGTCCACTTTCCATGCTTGCTTGTGATGAGTCCGAGTGCAGAATCTCTGTATCTGGCAGTTGTGAGGGGAGGCGAATAGATCTATGTCTGGGCATCCCCATTCCAGTTATGTTGAAGATTTGTGGATCTAATTTCCACTCGTGAGTATCCGTGAGGTTTCTGCTTAGTTCGTCTGCCAAAGTATTTGTCTTTCCTGGCAGGAATTGTGCTTGCAGATGTACTTGATAAGTCAATGCTGTGTTCCACAAAGTCATGGCTTGTCTGCAGAGGGGGTAGAAATGGGTGAACCCTTGCTTGTTTATGTACCACATGACTGTAGTATTGTCCGTCTTTATCAGTAGTTGTCCTGAATGAAGTAGGTCCTTGAAGGCTGTCAGGGCATTTTGTATAGCTAGCATCTCTTTTTGATTGATATGAAGATGCATTTGGTTTGTGGGCCATGTGCCCTGAATACATTTTCCTGCCATGTGCGCCCCCCCAGGCATAATCTGATGCATCTGTTATTAGTGTCTGCCTGGCAGTGGGTAAGGTGAATGGCTGTCCCTTGTTGTGGTGACAGGCCTGTGCCCACCATTGAAATTCCTGTTGCAGGCAGGGAATGAGTGTAATTACTGTTTCCAGGCTGTGGTAATGTTGAGTCCAAACACGTTTTAGATACCATTGTAGTTTCCTCATATGCAGTCTTGCATATGGAATTAGTAGAATGCATGATGCCACGGAGCCCAGAGCCTGCAGAATTTTGCTTGAAGATAACTGGGTTTTTGTTGCCATGTTTTTAAAGCAAGAAGACAGTTGCCTTTGTCTGGCGTGAGATAAGCCATCTGGGCAGTTGTATTTAAGCTTGTACCCAGGAATATTATCTCTTGAGAGGGTACTAGTTTTGATTTTGTTTTGTTTACTGTGTACCCTAGGCAAATTAGTAATCTTTTTACAAATGCCAGATGCTTTAGTAGAATTTCTTTGGCCTCTGTCTGCAAAATGCAATTACTGGTGACAGGCATTTTGTGAAGACCCTGGGCACAGTAGATATGCCAAAGGGCAGTGCAGAGAATTGGCAGTGCATTGAACCAGCTATGAATCTCAGGTATCTTCTGCAAGACTGTCTGATCGGGACATGCAGGTATGCCTCTGAGGTCCAAAGTTACAAGCCAAGCCTTCTTGTCCAGCATGGGCAGAAGCTACTGTAAAGTCAACATTTTGAATTTTGGGACGTCCAGAAAAGTATTTAGAATAGACAGGTCCAGAATTGGTCTCCAGGCTTTCTCCTTTCTTGGTACTAAGAAAAGTCTTGAGTAAAATCCTTGTCCCTGCTCTTGTTGTGGCACTGGCTGAATAGCCCCCATATCCATGACAGATGAAACTTGTTTTTGTGCCTCTGCCCATTGACTCTGTGGCAGGTCTGGCATACCTTTTGCCTTTGGAAGGGTGTGAAAGTGGAACCTGTAGCCCTGGGAGACTATATTTAAGACTCATTTGTCCTGGGGGATCTTGTGCCAGTTTTGTGAAAAAAGTGCTAGCTTTCCCCCTAAGGGTGCTGCCAAAAAATAAGTGTTTGGCATTGGCAGAGGGAAGTCATTGGGACTGTTTTCTATAAGGCTGTGATTTGTCTTCTCCGCTTTTGGAGGTAGAAGCACCCCATTGTTTGGGCCTGTATGAGCCCTGGGCCTGCCTCTAGGGCATCTGAATCTGCCTCTTTGTGGTCTGTCTGACACTGGAATGGACCAATTCTTAGAGGGCCAGTTCCTGCTAAATCTGGGTGGCTGTACCTGTAAGAAATCCTTTACTGTCTGCATAGATTTAAGCCTTATCCTCCATTTTCTTCAACACCTCTTCTGCCTTAACACCAAACAAAGTATCATGCTGTAATGGAGCATCCAATAATTTTGCTTTAACATGATCAGGCAGATTCTGTTCCTTTAACTAAGCATGCCTTCTAATAACAGAACCTATACCAGCGGCCCTGCACAAGGCCTCCAGTGAATCATAGCCACATTGCAAAAGTATGTTTTCCCACTTGTTCAGCTGCATGCAATAAATCTTGCAAATCTTTGTTCTCAGAACATTCAGAATTTGTCAACATTTTTTGTTTTAACAAAGACATTAAGTATTGCTGATATAGGAGCATATGAAATTGAAAATTTAAAGCCCTTACAGCCAAGGTAGAAGTGTAAACCTCCCCCCCCCATCTTTCCAAAACCCTAGAATCTCTATCCGAGGGGACTGGGTTTTTAGCAGAAGCAGCCTTGACCCCTTTGGGACTCTGAGATAGTTTCAGGGTCAGCAGCAGGGTTTTTGTAAAGAAATTTATGGGAGTCTGGAACCCTGTAGTATCTGTCCGGCTTAACAGGAGCAGGAGGTAAAGAGACTGAAGACAGACCGGACACTGAAAATACATCTACTATGTCTTGAACAGGGGGAATTGCAAGAGGTCTGTGCTGAGGAAGTGAAAGAAAGTCTCTCTTTTCTTAGAATCGGAATAATCTTGGCTCTCCCAGTGGAAATGGTCCCTCATGGTATGCAGGGTTTCCCCAAATGAACAGTCCTCAGGAGGATAAGCTGAAGGAATAGAATCTTCAGCATCAGAATCCTCATAGGGAGGAATAGCATAACCCTGTTCAGAATAGGAATCAGAGGAATCTTATTCAGTGTTTTGCCTAGGCCTCTTATCAGGAGGGGGATGAGAACCCCTGATCAAAGTAATTAGGTCTTCGGCCATTTTGAGCATCTGTTTCTTAGGCATAAAAGTCTGTCCTGGAGAATGCTGAACTGGTTTTTCTTGTCTTTAAAACTGTTTTAGACTTTGTCTTGGATGCTGAAGTAGGCTTTATATAAAGTTGTGTAGGTCTGAAGACACCCTCAGAAGCCAATGCCTGCTCAGCAGCTCCAGACCCATCTGAGGGATTAATTTCCAAAGGCCCAATACCTTGAGTATCCAGAGGCCTAGCTGTCTCCACGTGGGAGTCAGAAGCGGCCTGTGGCTCTGAGGTAGCTGGAGTCAGGGGGTGCGAAAGCGCCTCACTGAGCACCGGCAAACTGGCAACTGGCCTAGAAGAGGCTTTGTCGGTTTTGGACCTCGGATACTTGTCCTCGTCTTTATCCTTGCGTTTTTTATGAATTCCGGTCGTCGGTTGTTCCAACGGCATTATATAGTTAAACCTTCTGCCAAAATAATGAAAAGCAAACTCGTACCGACGCTCAATAGGGTGTTGGTTAAATCTAGCACAAAATCGACAACTAGCAATGTCGTGGTCAGGGCCTAGGCAAGGAATACAGAAAGAATGAAAATCCTTATGAGGTATTTGCTTCCCACAAGAAATACAATTGTTAACTTTTTCTGACATCGGTCTGGAGCAAGAAAAAATAAGTTTCCCCAACTGGGTACTTCGCTTTAATGAAGACTTCGGATCTAAAATTTGATTATGAAAATCTCAGAAGTTGGCCAACTGGCACTTGCGAACTGCTTTTGCTTCAGGCACCGCGCGGCAAGAAAAACTGAAGAAAATGGAGTCGGCTGCATCTCTTATACCCCTGGCGCACTGACGTCAGGGAAGAGGTGACAGCAACCAACACCGGACCAGGACTTTGCAATTCAGGTAGACTGCGGGTAGCCTGACAGCAGGATAACCCAAGTGTAATGACTGCAACAGTGAAACACGATGAACATCTGCAGTAGCCTTCATTTGGACAAGCTCGGTTTACAACCAGAAAACATAAGCTTCAGTTGAGTTGATTAAGACCAACGTATTTCTGATCAAGTACCGACTTCTTTTTCCAGTTCCAAGATCAACTACTGTGAAGCTACCATAAAGAAAATATTCCTTCAGTGGTGGCTGTGAGGTACAGAAGAAACACCTGACTGCTACCCAGGATGGTTTAGTGCAACAAACAATGAAGAAGAACAGAAAGACACTGCAACCAAGTAACTCTGGAAAAACGAAGTCAGCTTAAACCCAGCAGCAAATTATGAGACTCCACAAGTTTTTTGTGGAGTCTCAATTTGCTGCTGGGTTTAAGCTGACTTCGTTTTTCCAGAGAAACAATGAAGAAGATGGACAGATCGCGTGGAGAAACCACAGTGCATCCTGGTTGAGGAAGGCTGCCTGAGCCGTAAGTATATTGATGCCCGTCATACGATGGGTAGATTCAAGCTGGGGCAGAGGATTAAGCAGTGTGTCTGAAAATGCCAAGCAGTGCTCTGTTCTACAACAGGGATAGGTGCAGGAACAGAAGCAAAGATTTGGGTTTGGCCTGCTACTGCAGAACCTGCCTTAGCAGTCAACATGGAAGACTGCTGTGGGGAGGGTACAAGGTTAAAAATACAATCCACCAGTGCACCACTTAGACTGAAGTGGCACCCAGAGCTAGTCAGACTTCATACTAAACAGCTTTAGCATGCAGATCACCCAAGCTTGTTCTCCCATCAGGAACATCCCCAATCTGGTAGGTTATGTTGAACATTTTGGCCTGGTATCACTGACAGGGATGATGGACTTCTCAGGGATGTGGCAAATGGTCAGAGTACTCCTGGGTAGGAAAAGCATAAAGTAAACAAAATAAAATAAAAATAGTTGTTAATTTTCCTATAAGGTGACAGCTGTTACTGAATAAGAGATTAGGAATATACATCAAAGGAGTCAGTTACCTCTAAAATCCCAGGGTGCATTAAGGAATAAATCACAATCAGTTATGACCTGTACAAACCCAGTCTCATCAGGCATGTCAGTAATCACAGAATTGTTCCCCTATAGGAGTTTGATGGTAGGACAGGGGGTGCCTACCCATGTGTTTCTCAGTTAGCCTTCTACAAAATGCAAATGAAGTTACAAGAACACTGTTTGCATGTAAATCAGAATGCCATCAGGCCCGGCTTGCACTTACTGTCCTCCAGACTTGCTGCGGACTTCATCCTGCTTTACAAACTGCGACAGCAAGGTAAAACGAACTCTGCCCCCACTCCAAAATGGAAGAGCTGACCCTGGAGCACAAGGCTCACTAGTGAAGTCTGCATCTGTGACACCACAGGTGGTACTCCATCCGAAACACCAGCGCAACCACGTCCAACTTGAGTGCATTTTTTTTGAAGGAAAAAAAATCAGAGCTTGGTGTAGTCTACTTAGAGCAACCAGAAAATCGTTCTAAAAGGGAGACCTCAATCAGAAGAAATCCCCAATGCAGACCATGACTGTGGGCAACACTGACAACTGTGCTAAGCCTAACATTCTGGTGGAGTGTGTGTCAAACACTCCAAGATATCTACAGAGAAGGAGGGCTTAAAAATCATAAATTCCCCTACTGCTGCTGAGAAACCAGGTTTGCTAATACGTCACATGCTTAAGTTACAAGCATGCTATGCCACAAGTGTTCCTGAATTACAACCTATTAATTTATGTTTTCAGAAAAGTTTATTTCAGGCCCAAAATTTGAACGTTAAACAATTCAGACACTTCCAAAGAAATACACCATCTCATAAATCAATAACTGCCTGAAAATGTAAAAATATACAGACATCTGCAAGGGCGGCCACGGTGGTGCAGTGGTTAGCATTGCCGCCTCACAGCAAGAGGTTCTCCGGTTCGATCCTCGGCTGGGGTGCCTTCTGTGCGTAGTCTGCATGTCCTCCCTGTGGTCGCGTGGGTTTCCTCCGGGTGCTCCGGTTTCCTCCCACATCCCAAAGACATGCTGCAGGTCGATTGGATTCTCTAAATTGGCCCTAGGTGTGTGTGCGAGTGTGCCTTCTGTGGAAGGTTGGGCGCCGAGCTGGCAACTCGACACCGTAAAACTCCACTGCCAATTAATGTGCGGACAAGGTGATCCGCTGTGGCGACCCCTAACCGGGAAAAAGCCGAAAGAAGAAGAAGAATACAGACATCTGCAAAACTTTTACAAAATTCAATGTTGTCCTTTTAGTGTTCCTGCTGTCCCCCTGCCACTAGTACCAGTACCAAAAAATTTGCCTTTGTCACATTTCTTAACCTATACGACTTTCTTCCATATCAGGGGAACCAGAGAACAAATTCAGCTTTGAATGTCCTCTAAATGAAGCTTGCACATTGTCAAAATGATGTTTCTTCTGCAATGCAACAAAGCTGATTTGAGTAAATACCACTGTTTGTGGCCTCACAAAGTAATTACACTCCATCGGCCAGGCACAAATTTTGATTCAGAGACAAACATAAAATCAACAGCCAGGCTTATGTGGTATAGAAGAATGAAGGCCCAACTTCAAGTAATGGTGAGGGACAGGAATAGCTGGGTGGGGAGGCATGGGTGTGAGCGGCAGAATAGGCTCATCTATTCTCGGATGAAGAGACTGGCAATTCCTAATCTAGAAATACTCTACGGCAAACTTGAGGCTAGCATGAAACTTACTGACTGGGGAATGTAGGTTTGGAATCCTGAACTTGTGACAGTAGCCCTAAGAGGGTGTGGCAGCATTCACCCATCAGCAGGAGAAGGATAAAAGTACAGTTGTGTACATTTACTATAAATGTAGATATTCGAGTGTATTTACTGTTGCAGTCATTACTTTTGGGTAATCCTGCTGGCAGGTTGCCCTCAGTCGACCTTAATTCCAAAGTCTTGGGTCCTGCGTCAGCTGATGTCACCCCTTCCCGGACGTCAGGTGGTCTGGCGCAAGAAAAAAGCTTCCCCAACAAGGTACTAGGTACTTAGCTTTATTGAAGACTTCATATCTGAAATTCGAACACGAAAATCTCAGGAGTCGACCGACCGGCACTTGCAAACTGCTTCTGCTTCGGGCACCGCACGGCAAGAAAGACTGAAGAAAATGGCGTTGGCTCCATCTTTTATACTCCTGACGACCTGAAGTCAGGGAAAGGGTGACCGCAGCCGACGCAAGACTTTGGAATTCAGGCTGACTGAGGGCAACTTGCCAGCAGGATTACCCAAATGTAATCACTGCAACAGTGAAACATGAAGAACATCTCCTCTACAACAATCAAAGGCTTGTGCCACTGATAACAGAATGATGTAGGACTCCAGCTGGATGGAGTGCTTGCCTACCAGGGCCAGAAAGCTAGGCCTCCATCTGATGCACAAGTATTGTCTGGGAGATTATGGCACACTTGCTTAGCAGGTGGGATGGGGTGCTGTCGGTCCTGGACAGATCAGAAGGAATGGTATGTTTCAGGCCCTAATTGGGGAGGAGGTCAGCTGCATTACACTGTGGCAGGGGAGTGAATACCTCCACAGCTTCTAGCTAAAGCAGGAGTACAGGTGGTAGGAAGACACCTTAACCACAGTCTGAATGATTGCCCCCTCCACATAGGTCTGCACCCAAACCTCAAATGAAATTCCCAGGTAAGGGAATGATGGTGGCAAATTTTTCTCAATGCTACAAAAAAACCAGGCTTAAATGAGAGTGTTTCAATAACATCAGTACTCAAAATTAAATCTGCTGACATTTAAAAACAACAAACAACAAATATAAAACCTTTACTTGTAATTTGCATTCACGACCACTAGATGGTGTTTTTCATTCATAAAAAGTAATGATTTGCAATGAATTTGTGTCTCATTATCTTAAATAGAAAAGTCTTTTTTCAAATATAAAAGAAAAAATTTTTTTCCTGCACTCTATCAATTTTTGTGATATGAATACCAATTCTATATATCTTGGATATTTTATATTTTAAAAGTGTATTTTTTATTAACAATATGTAAATTTTGGGTCATTTATTTTTAATGATATGTGTTTTTAATATTCATGATAGGCAGTAACAGATTGGTTGTTTCTTGATGCACATCGACTGATTGGATACTTTTGAAAAATAACAGTATTTATAATGCATATAATTTATTAATTTCAGCATTATCTGATGAAGTCTTTGTCATTGGAGACAAAACAATTTTGTCAAGAGCGTTAATCTGCAGTTTTATATGTTCGTGTCTTACTTGGTGGAATTAAACAGTGGAACCTTTGCTGGTGTGTTTCCTGCCTTCTACTAGGCTGTTTTGGATTTTTTCTTGGTTTTGGTCGTTTTCTACACTTACTGGTTTCGTGGTTTTGCAACCTTGATGGAAGGAGGAACGCCAAAGGAAGAGATGGGGAATCACGAGACTGATAGGTCAGTCGCAGCTTATTGACCTTTTGACGCCATTATGCCAGGC
>NC_056737.1:733815602-733840149 GCF_019279795.1 Protopterus annectens | reverse complement strand
AAGCTTTTTGGAAAAGGCTTATGATAAGGTAAAGGTATAACCATGCCATCCAAAGTTTTAGAAGCATAACATTAAAGAAAAACAATAGCAAGCAGCTCTGATTTTAAAATAATACTAAAACAATTCATAGTCAGATAACCGAGAAGCTGCATAAATCCATGGTGCTTATAAAAGATTTTTTACAACACTGTAAATATGTGCTGTTTCAAAGAATACCTCTCAACCACTTAGCACAAGAAATCTGGACAAGGCCAAAAATAATTGAGAGACAAAGGCCCAACATCAGGGATAAAGTTTAAATATTGTTCTTACAAGAACAGAAAGTTGTAGAGTAACAGGGTTTCCATTAGCATGCATTATATGAAGGATATGAAGTCTGAAACCCAAACTGTTATTATTTAGTGATTTCAATCTGCAATGATTTGCCAAACATTACAAATTTTAGGAGGAGCAGACAAAAAATATGAGGCAAAAGTCTGAACATTCTTGTGAAAATCTGGACAGTTGAGAAGTATGCTGAACTGACTTTGAATATGCTTTTGCTCTAAAATGATTGTTATCTTCAGCAGTTATAATGAATTTCATTAGGAATATTTTGGCACCCATCTAGTCAGACATATTTATGGATTCATCCGATGATGCCCTGCAGTATAACCCTGGCACATGGGCTAAAATACAGACTGTGTGTGCAGTGATACATATCACAGTTAGGAAACAGTTACAGTGGGGTGGGCTCCTGCAAGGCCAATAGTTGTCAGCAGACAGACAGGAGAAAAAGAGTCAGACGAGAAGTCAGAAGAAGAACCAGCAGCAGGGAATGGTCATGCGGGAGAGAGGCAGGCACAGTACACTGTGACACTAGCAAAGAGGCAGCAGTTTGTACATACATCTTCAACATAATTCTATAAGGATTAAACAGATACACTTCAGTAAAAATGAGGCCTGCAAAAACAAAACCAGGCTGTGCAGACCATGCATAGCATGGACAACCTGGATCACCTTCACTACTTCTTCGAATGAAGTTCATAATGAGTAAGATGTAAAGAGGACCTCCCAGCTTTTAATACACTGAAATAGGACTACATACCTGTTACATCTGCAATGGACACTGGATACTCTCTAGGGCCTCTCTAGCACTACAGCACCACTCAATACACTCTGGGATGCTAAGGATATGGTACTACCTTTAAGAAAGACCAGCAACTCCTCTGTCATTATAGGAGGCAGTTCACAGGATAGCCCATCACCTGCTGCTCCTATGATCTTGTGTCACACCTTCTGCTCAGTGGGTCATATCTATGGTCCTGTGGTGTGTCATTTTGTACCCGTAGTTATGCCTGCCACCACAATCACATTGCTGACAGTCTCAACTTAGACAAAGTCACAGTAGGGCTAGTTAGTTGCATGGACATCAAAAAGCGGTCAGCCATGGAGACAGAGGGCCTGGAGTACCACCACATTATCAACAGTGGAGAATTTGGGTTTACTGGTGGATGTCAATTGCGAGGCAGATATAGTAATTTTTTTCTGGGTGCCCTTGTTTTTAGGTTTTGCTCTTTTGGTATAAAAGCGGTGAAATTAACAGCCTTGTTTCTGCATGGGCCTTACTAATTCTAACCGTACTACTACCAAGGGCCTTACTAATTCTAACCGTACTACTACCATGGGCCTTACTAATTCTAACCGTACTACTACCATGGGCCTTACTAATTCTAACCCGATTTACTACCATGGGCCTTACTAATTTAACGGCATTTTACTACCATGGCCTTACTAGTTCTAACCGTACTACTACCATGGGCCTTACTAATTCTAACCGTACTACTACCATGGGCCTTACTAATTCTAACCGTACTACTACCATGGGCCTTACTAATTCTAACCGTACTACTACCATGGGCCTTACTAGTTCTAACCATACTACTACCATGGGCCTTACTAGTTCTAACCGTACTACTACCATGGGCCTTACTAGTTCTAACCGTACTACTACCATGGGCCTTACTAGTTCTAACCATACTACTACCATGGGCCTTACTAGTTCTAACCGTACTACTACCATGGGCCTTACTAATTCTAACCGTACTACTACCATGGGCCTTACTAATTCTAACCGTACTACTACCATGGGCCTTACTAGTTCTAACCGTACTACTACCATGGGCCTTACTAATTCTAACCGTACTACTACCATGGGCCTTACTAATTCTAACCGTACTACTATCATGGGCCTTACTAATTCTAACCGTACTACTACCATGGGCTTTACTAGTTCTAACCGTACTACTACCATGGGCCTTACTAATTCTAACCGTACTACTACCACCTAGACTATCCAGTGTGCTGTACTTGTGCCTGACAGATATCGTTATCCACAATGTCAGGTGTCTAGATTTACTGAGCACATATTTTCTATAAAGCAATCAGAAAAGCGCAACTGACCAAGGATGCATGACTATTAAAAATGCACTGTTACAAATATTGTGGTTATTGATATATTCGGCATTCATCACACCTATCATTGAGTACAATGCCCCCTTTGGTATGTACCTAACCAGGCATAGCCAACAACTGGAACGTCCGCTGAGGTTCCTCACTAATGAATACAGGGCATAAGTAATATGTCCTAATCAGACCGCCTTAAGGCCCTATCCCTGTATTCTCTCTCCTACAGGCTTTTGAAGGCAGATCTATGCCTGGCATGCAGGGCATTGTCAGACCTCACTCTGATGAACCTCTTGCATATCCACAAAACAAGCAGCACCAGAATTACCCATACTAAAGACTTAAACCTTGCCTGTGATATAAATAGAACCTGCTGGAGAGATAGGTATGTATTTCAGAGACCACCCTGTCTATGGAACAGGCTCCCCATCCATGTAAAGCAGAGTTTCTCCCTAACCCAATTCAAGTGTAACTGGGACAACTGGATGGGAAACCAGAAATTCATCCTTGGTTTGGCACCTGTGTCTCTAATGGACACAGGTAACCTGTAAATGGTTCATCTCCCAGGCCCATGCTTACACTTATCAAGGGTATCAGAACTTGTCAGAGATTTGGGATGCACGGCTAGGCTTAAAAAGGCCCTTGTGGTCATTAGCCTCGTAAACACCTATGAACCTATGAACCTATTGTAATTCCTGTACCATTGGCTTCCTGATAGTAAGACTCATCAGCTGTACCAGGTACAAAACTGGGCTACACAGTTACTTAGTCGTTTAAATGATTGCAACATATTACTCACATGTTGCGGAAGGCATTCTGCATTCCTATCCATTTCTGCGATATTGTTAAACATTTTGGTTCAGTTTTCTTATCCCTGCACAAGCTGGGTCCCATTAACATGAAGGAGCTAACTGACCCTTACAGCCCATCCATGATGCTAAATTTTGCTACCTAAGATCTGATGGAAGTTCCTAGGGAATGGACTGAGACTCTTGGAGTTCCACCATTGTTAGGCTCTATACCTCTGGAATCAACCATCTAAGTGGCTTAGAAAATCTTTCAGTCGGATCTGCTTTAAGATCTCATTCAAGCTATATTCATTTGATCAAGCTTTTAAAGGGCATCCCTTAGAAAACTTGTATTTATGCCACAGGGTGCTTCTATTGTTGTCTTATTTGTATATCATGTTGTTTAAGTTTCTGTTACTTTTATTGTTCAAGTGCTTAGCTTTCAAGACTCAAATAAATACTGAAGTTAAAGATGAAGTAATGATGAATTTGGACTGTCAGAGGCTGTATGAGTATAAAACAAGTTGAAATAGATCACATGTGACATTTATTTTACCTGATAATCAAGCACCAGATGTTTACCCAGTGAAAAACAGATTATTTTTTGGGAAGGCAGTCTATGGATAAAAGTAACTCGCCACTACTACTGCTACTTGCTCATGAAAAAACAAGAGATGATCTGATCTCCATGGCATACTGGGATAAAGTTCTTATTCCACTGCTGGTGACCCAAATTTGAGAAGAGTCTCAGGCACCTGTAGGGACTGGCCAGAGGGGATGGGATGAACAGCTGTTGCCAGCTCACCTATCTTGGGGGAAGGTGGTGGCTCTGGCTCACCACAAGGGTGAATCCTAAGACGATAACTAGATGTTATCCAGTGGAGTTTGAGGCAGCCAAACTTGCTGTGTCATGGTGTGTAGTACCACAGAAGCTGATGGTAATCTAGCAAGCAGAGGCACACTACCCCTCAGGGGTGACAATAGCAGGCTTGGAAGAGCTGGTGAGGGGGAGTGTGTGCTCTCACTAGGGAAAGAGTAGGCCAGAGCCTCCTGTTATGAGCAGCAAGCTTTCCCACTCCCTACCACCCAACTCTTGCTAAGAACAGATAGGAAGATTGGGATTCCCCAGGCAGGAATGAATAGTGTGCATGGCTCTCACCTTGCCCAGAAATTCCTACCTCCCATATATCCCCAGAATGAGTGTTGTAGTGGAGCCATCTGTCATGATCCTGGGAGGGTACAAAAATATCACTGATCTGGACAGTTAGGGCCAGCAGTTAAGGGCGAGTGCATATGTGAGACAGTGTGCGGCTGGATGAGATGCCAAAATGTACTAGTATGAGCAGAACACATTGTGCATGGACACATGACCGCACTCAATCATTGGATGTGCATGACCACATGACCACACTCAATCATTGGATGTGCATGACCACATGACCACACTCAACCATTTGATGTGTATCCACATGACCACACTCGATCATTGGATGTGCATGATCACATGACCGCACTCAGTCATTGGATGTGTATCTACATGACCGCACTAAATCATTGGATGTGCATGACCACATGACCGCACTCAATCATTGGATGTGTATCAAGTCGCAAATGGTTAATGGGGGGGAATTATTTGTGCAAATACTTACCAGAAAAAAAATAATCACCTCAGTCTTTGCAGACAATTTATTTAATTTCCTCAGAATTAGAATAACTGCACCATATTCTTCAGAATTAGAATAAGTGCACCATATCAGAAAGGTCTAATTCTAAAGGAAATAAAGACACAACTCATATCTTGGTTATCATAATTATTTTACTGTTATATTTGCACAGCATACCTGCTGTAATTTTAAATTGCTATAACCTCAAGCCTGCAAAGCTAAGCAGTTACAGTCCTGCTGGGGGTGAAAGCTAAAAAGAGAGATCTGCCATTAAGCAGGCATAAGATCTGCCATCAGGTAGGCATAAAATCTGTTATCCTGCATTGCATGGGTCTTATGTCTTCTACCACTGTCAACCACCTAGCAACTGGCTCTGTATCCAATGTTGCTGGACAGCATGACTGACAGTGTGAGAGTCCACAGGGAAAGGCTGATGTCAGTACTAACCCTTTCATGCAGCTTTATTTGAAATGGCTTCCAAAGTCTCTAGCGCTTCCACTTTTCCAGCCAGCTAGAGATCCACATGAAAGCATTCCTCAGTGAGGACTTCAAGGCTTTTCTATTTTTAGCCCACATATCCCAATGGCTAATGTGGGCTATGATATTACTAAGGGGTTTATTGTGCCCTCCTTCCATGTGCACATGGTACTATGTTAATGAGGGCTGCCGTTACTGTCATTGTAAATCAAGATCCTGTCCCTAGTCAGTGCCATAACACTGGAGTCAGCAAGCCTGCACTTACTGTCACAGGAATGCAGGCGATGACCCTGTAGACTGTGCAGACTCCTTCTGCACTTGTTTTTAGTCATTTTTAATTTAATTGCATATTTTAAACTGTTTGGCCTAACATTGCTACATACTCAAGTGTGCTAGCTTGCACTGCATTTGAATTGTTTTGACTGCTGTTTTAGCTACTTTTCTGTATATATATATAAAAAAAAAACATTTCCTGTAACTAGTGCAGTCCAGATTCAGATTTGCTGTATCCAGGACTGTATGTAAGCTTCTGAGCCCCCCCAAGCTTTCTGTGTTGGAGGGAAGCCTTCTAGCTTATCAGTGGGAGTGGTAAGCACTAGGTAACCTACCACATAAGGAGTGGCTCTGGCCTAGAAATTGTAGTTATTGGCCGTTTGTGCAGTTTTTCCATCTCTCTCAACTTTCTGATTTAAAAGCCCACATTTGCACTTGTTTTCCCCCTTTCCTGTAACTAGTTTAGTCCAGATACAGATTCTTAGTTTTAACACTTGAATTTGCTTATTCGTGATCAGCACTTGTTCAGAACTTGTAAGCACTAAATAACCTACTAATTGCTACAGCACTCAACCTTCCTTGTTACCTAGAAGAAAACAGTTTTTGTACTTAGTTTCCTCATTTGATTAGAGAAAAACAGCTCTTGTACTCACTTTCCTCACTTATCTAGAGGAAAATAGTTTTTTTGTTCAGGCATGTCCAAGGGTCAGCTCCTAGTGTTCTCTCCTGTCTATCTGATGAATCTGGGCATCTTGGGGCAATGTAGAAATTGCCTCATGTACACAGACAACCCTCTAATCCTACCACCCAAAACTACAACCTGTGAGAGATGCACTTATCTAGCCAAACTGGAGGTAAAGCTCTCTCCAATCAAGACTGAACTTGACAGTCAAGAGGAGAAGGTAAACACTTGCACCACACCACACTCATCACATAGTCTAACTAAATCTACACCACCAAAATCCACACATAGAAACACAAAAACATTCACGGAGGCTCTCAGTAATAATCTGCTCAAGCAACAGAGACCTCCAAAGCAGAAATGCAAGCAACCTCCACCCCCCAACACAACTGAAATGACACATAGCCCGCAGACTCAGTGTGCCACTCAACCACAGCCAATAAGGCAAAACAACATACCGAACACACTAGTCATAGGTGACTCTATAGTCAGGCACACTGATATCCTACTCACCAGGCTAAACAAGGAGAAGGTCACTGTCAGCTGCCTGTTGGGTGCCAGGATCCGCCACATAACCCATGCACTCAGGTCACTCCACAACAAGTACAAATATGACTCTGTCATTGTCCATGTTGGTGTGAACGACCTGAGATGTACCTCCCTGGACTACATGAAAAGAGACATGGAAGAGCTCTCCAATCTTGTAGCCTAGGCAGGCATGACCCTAGCCCTGAGTAACATTATGCCATCACCCAGAATGATGCCGCAGTACAAGGACAAAATGATTGACTTCAACAATTGGCTAAGCTTCTGGTGCCATTCTAATTAGATCCAGTATCTGTCTGCCTGGGATGACATGGTCGACAGACCACAATGCTTTGCCAGAGATGGCCTGCACCTGTCACCCCTGGGATTCCGGATACTGGCTAAGGTTCTTGCCGCCCCTATAGTGCCTTTTTTAGGCAAGGTTCAAATGACAAATTTACCACCATAACAGGAACAGGCAAGCAACAACTGAGGGTGAAGCTACTCAATGCTAGAAGTCTAAATCTCAAAATGCACTCACTCGAGGCACTCCTTAAAATGGAGAACATTGATATCTGTGCAGTGACTGAAATCTGGTTCAAGGCTCCAGAGAGCATCCCTGCACTACCAGGCTATAACTCATACCACACTTTTCGGCCATGTAACCTGGACCGTAACACCAAAGGAAAATATTAGAGTTCAACCAAACACCCTAATAATGGGTGATTTCAACTACCCCACCATTAACTGGGAAAACTACTCATGTTCCAACTCCTTCACTCAACACTTTCTGGAATTCATAAACTCCAATGCCCTGGATCAACTTATCCACACCCCCACCAGGGGCAACAATATCCTAGATCTAGTCATTACCAACATGAGTGACCGGTGTTCCACACCTGAAGTCAACACCTCATTGGTCCGATCCGACCATAAGCTAATTACCCTAGATATCCATCCTGCCCCACCCCCATTAAGGAAACCATGGTAAAAAATTTCTCCAAAGCCAACTTCATGCTTCTTAAGACAGAAGTGGTGAACTTCATGACACCCATGCAGATGGACAATACAGTTCCGACTACTGAATCCTACACAATTGCACTTTATAAGCACTTACATGAGTGCATGGATCATGCTATCCCAAACAGAACCAAGACGCTATCCTCTAAAAAAAGGAAGCTAGTCTGGTGGTCCCCTGCCATAAACAAACTGTACAACAGAAGGAAGAAACTGTTGCAAAAGAGAGTAAAATCCCATGAGTGGAGGAGCTCCCTGGTCAGCCATAGTAAGAAGCTGCGATCCCTGATAAAATCCTCCAAAGCTAGTTACGAAAACAAAATCGCCACTGACTCTAAAGACAACCACAAAGCATTCTATAGCTATGTCAAGAATCTCAGTGGCAACACTCAGATCTGCTCTGAATTACAGCACAATGGCACTAAATATATAGACCCAACTGATATTGCCAACATCCTGGAAGATAGGTTCAGTGCTAACTTTACCCCCCTCTCACCCCCTAGAGGGCCCATCTCTATACTGGAAGAATGCAAAATTCCTATAATCATGGCTGCACAGGTAAAAAACACACTCTCCAAAGCCAAGAACACAGCATCCATGGGACCTGACAATATCCCAGGCTGCATTCTACAAGAACCACAGAACGAACTAGTTACCTCCCTAGTTACCTCCCTCACCCTCAGTCCTTGCTTGGGCAGTCCTCTCCTGTCAGAGCCTTTGGCCTGGGTTCATCTTGACTGGGAGGGTGGAAAAGGAAGCAAGAAAGCAGGTGTTTTTGGGGATATCCCTGCAGATGTCTTGATAAAGAATGATTTTGATAATGCAGTACCTTGTGTGCATGCAGTGACACACAGTCAGGCTTGGAAACAGTCATGTTGCTTGTGTAGTCTGGGAGAGACCCAGATAGACTGCATCCCTGAAACCAGCACTGGAGATGTGGCTAATTCAGGGAGGCAGCTAACCTGTAGCAGTGAGCCTGAAGATGAGCCACAGCTGCTGGTAGGTACTGATGTTCCTTTTGACAGGGTGACTGCAAGGGCAGAGGTGAGTGGTAGTATGCAGGCTGACAGTGAGGCATCGTTCTCAGAAGTTACCAGACTTCCTGTAGAAGGGGAGCTGGGAAAAGTCACAAAGATAATGTTGATACAGGCTCAGCTCTCAGACCCTACATTGCAAGGCTTGAGGGAGGTAACTAGGGAAATGCCTGATGTTCAAAGGAAAAGGGGAGTCTGTATACTGGAACAAAGTGCTACTGTATAGAGAGTGAACCCCTTAGGGAGGGTTAGAAAGTGAGGTAATACAGGAGTTGGTACTATCCAGAGCCTACCGTCTGGTACTTCTAGCCATAGCTCATGATATTCCTTTTGAAGGTCATATGGGCATAAAGCATACCAAGACAGATATTATGTAAAACTTTTATTGGCCTGGGATTGACAGGGATGTAACAGGGTACCACAGGAACTGTGAGCAGTGCCAGAAAGTAGGCAAGGCAGGAGACAAGTTCAAAGCTCATTTGATGCCTTTGCCTGTAATTGAGGAGCTATTTCAGAGGGTACCTATGGATATTGTGGGGCTTCTGAATACCCTAAGTTCCACAGGGAAAACATATATCCTAGTGGTAGTAGACTATGCCACTAGATACCTTGAGGTAGTGGCTACTTGCTTCTTATTTTAAGAAAAATACTGCTAATTGGACTACATGTTGGGCCATGGCAGTGCTTATCTCACAGTTCTAAATAGGACCAGAGACTGCATGTCTAGAAGAAACATTTGTTGATTAGCTCAGTAAAAAGAGGGGAAGCCCCAGGCACTGCCATAAACATTAGCAAAACTTTGATATGAATCTTATTACCTGTATGCTAACATCCCGAGTCAATCTTCAAAGAGGAATAGAGTGAGAATCTAGAGTCAGGTGACCAGATGAGATCATTCTGCCAGCCATCTTGGAAATTTTAGATATTAAAAAGACAAATCTCTCAGTATTGAGTATTCTGTCTTGGGCCTGACAACAAGAAGGACCATTATCATCTGCCATAAACTTTTATTATGGCTGGTCCTTTTAGAAAGTATTTAATCTTTGAGAGTGCTTATATTTATTTGGTAGCACTAAGACCTAGCTGTCTTGGTCAACTACTTCTGTTTGTATTAGTATTAATATTACACAGTATAATTGCGCACCCTTTGTTAAGGGCCTTAGAGTAGCTGATTGTGGAGTGTCTGGTGGCATGGATAACTACATTAAACTCTGCGCAGAAGGGGGCACAGCAGATAAAAGCCTTTCCCAGGTGTGTGTGTGTGTGTGTGTGTGTGTGTGTGTGTGTGTGTGTGTGTGTGTGTGTGTGTGTGTGTGTGTGTGTGTGTGTGTTTGGTTTGTGTTTGTGTGTTTCAGCTACATGGAGCAGGGACATGAAGTGGGATGACTTGGCTTGGATACTCGGCTGAGGACCTAACCCTATAGCTGTACCAGTGGGGAGTCTTGCTAGGGAACTGGAGGAAGACAGATATAGAAACCCAGTCCCCAGACTGTCTGTGTTCCCAGTGTGCTCTTAAGGAAAATTTTACTTGGTGCAGAGAGTTGCACATAGAAATACTGTGTGTATCCATTTGCATTCCAAGTGTGTGTTCCTCTCTAGTGTCAGTGGTGAGGATTCAGGCTCCTTGATTACTGGCCCATTGTGCGGATGTCACAGACCCATTTTATTTTTATTTTATTTATTTATTTTACATTTGTTTACCGGGATAGTCAGACTGGATACATGTCCATTTTCAGTGGAGGCCCAGAGAGAAAAGCTCCAGTAGAATAAATTACATACATTACACAAGAAATTAGATAACATTACATGGATTACAGAAGAAGGTAGATAACATTAGACAATATAAGACAAGGTGTTTTGTACAATGATTTAGTAATGTTCCCAAATAGGGATTCACAATTCTCATGGTCAGACACAATTAAAAGCAAGAGACATCAGATTGGAAGCAGGGCTTGGTTAAGTAATTATATATTACGATATTTACAGATTATGCCTTCGGTTTATAACTTAATCAGGGTTGGTACATGGGCAAAGCCAGTTCACTTTGAAATACTGTTTGAGATTTTTTTGAAGAGACTTATGGAGGGCTGTAGGGTTATATAGTTTGGCAATGAATTCCAGGTTTTGCCAACAAGGTTGGCAAACAGGGATTCACCAGCAGAGTCAGTGGCAATTCTGTTTTTGTAACTAGCTTTGGAGGGATCTCAGCTTCTTACCGAGGTTGACCAGGGAGTTCCTCCAGTTATGGGATTTTACTCTTCTTTGCAACAGTTTCTTTCTTCTGTTGTAGAGTTTGTTTATGGCAGAGGACCACCAGATTGGCTTCCATTTTTTGGAGGGTAGTCATGGGATTTTACTCTTTTTTGCAACAGTTTCTTTCTTATGTTGTAGAGTTGTTTATGGCAGAGGGCCACCAGATTGGCTTCCTTTTTTTGGAGGGTTATCCTCCAAAAAATGGAAGCAATCTGATCTACCATAAACAACTCTACAACAGAAGAAAAACTGTTAAATAAATCCATGACTGGAGGAACGCCCTGATCAACCTCAGTAAGAAGCTGCGATCCCTGATAAAATCCTCCAAAGCTAGTTATGAAAACAGAATTGCCACTGACTCTAAAGACAACCACAAAGTATTCTATAGCTATGTCAAGAATCTCAATGGGAACACTCAGATCTGCTCTGAGTTACAGCACAATGGCACTAAATATACAGAATCAACTGATATTGCCAACATCCTAGCAGATAGGTTAAGTGCTAACTTTACCCCCCTCTCACCCCCTAGAGGGCTCATCTCTATACTGGAAGAATGCAAAGTTCCTATAATCATGGCTGCACAGGTAAAAAACACACTCTCCAAAGCCAAGAACACAGCATCCATGGGACCTGACAATATCCCAGGCTGCATTCTACATGAACTACAGAATGAACTGGCACCCTACCTAAGTACCATGTTCAATCATAGCCTCACCTCAGGCTTTGTACCCACTGAATGGTGCACCATGACGGTTATCCCACGCCACAAAGGGGGAGCCACGATGGACCCCAGGAACTACCACCTCATTAGTCTGATGAGCCTGGTCTGCAAGGCCATGGAACGTATCATTGTGGAACTCATAAACAAAGACATTGGTAATCTCCAAACTCTGGACCCTACCCAGTTTGGATTTGTAAAAGGCAGATCATGTTTCCTGAACCTGATTGACTTCTTTGAAGCAGTCACCAAAGGCCAAAGCCATAGATGAGGGTAAAATGGTTCACACAGCTTATCTAGATCTCGCCAAGGCTTTTGACACCATTCCCCACTCTGGAATTATAGATAAGCTCACTAAACTAGGTATAAATCCCTATGTCACAAGATGGGTTGCCAACTGGTTCATGGACAGAACCCACACTGTGAAAGTAGTGGATTCCAAATCTGACTTCAGACCAGTGACAAGTGGGGTACCACAGGCTTCAGTCCTGGGTCCTCTTCTGTTTGGTATCTACTTCTCTGAAGTGCAGGCTAACACAGAAGGTCTTTGGCTAACAAAGTTTGCAGATGACTGCAAACTAGGAGCCATAATCGAAACTCCTAGCGATGTGGACAAACTACAAAAGGGCCTCACTGAGACAGATACCTGGTGACAAAGCCATGGCCTGAAGCACAATGCCAAAAAATGTATTGTCATCCCCTTTGGTAAAAACTCTGTACCCATGAACTACCACATAGCTGGTAGTCTACTTAATGCCAAAAATGTGATAAGAGACCTTGGGACACAGATGGACAGTAGTCTCTCCTTTGATAATCACATGCATACAGTGGTCAGGAAATCCTTCTCGTGACTCATCTCATCACAAAAGGATTCTCATCCAGAAAAAAGAGGTCATTGTTCCCCTCTGCCATCACTCATTAGACCCATTATAGAGTACAATGCCCCTTTTGGTATGTACCTCACAAGACATCTACAACAACTGGAAAGACCACAGAAATACCTCACAAAGAGGATTACTGGCCTCAAACAGATGCCCTAAGACTGTCTCAAAAACTACAGCTTTACTCCATCGCATATAAGCCTACTCAGGGGCGATCTCTGCCTAACATACAAAGCTATGTCAAACCCAGAACTGTTGGACATGCTCCACTTAAAGAAATCCCAATCCCTCTGAGCTACGTGCTCTAGGGACCTAAACCTTGTCACCACAATAAACAGAACATGCTGGAGGGATAGATTCCTGTCCCAGAGACTTCCCATACTCTGGAACAGACTACCTATCTATGTCAAACAGAGCTCCTCATTAGCACTCTTCAAGAAAAATCTTGATGATTGGATGGGAAATGAGAAATTCACCTAAAATTCACCCCAGGGATCACTTCTGTGGCTCTGCTCGACAGGGGAACAGGAAAATAATTTTTTTGGGTGGCGAAAGCCAGGGTACATTTTTTGACTAGGCTTATATAGGCCCTAGGGCCAATAGCCTAGTACCTACCTATGAACCTATGAACCTATGAACCTATGAACCTATGAACCTATGAGTTATTAGCTTTCTGGGTTTGGACCAGTAGTTTGTCGGCTGATTGTAGGGAACTCAAGTTGCTATATGGCTTAATAATATTTATAAGCGAGGGGGTATTCTCAGGGTGGTATAGTATTTTGTGCGGTATTAAGAGTTGATTGAATTGAATTAAGCTGGGCAGTTTTAGCCACTCTAGTTGTTTCAGGTTCTGGCAGTAGTGGGTTCTATAGGTGGAGCCAGTGGTGAATCTGGCAATATGGTTGTAGCTATGGGACAGTTTACTTAGCTTTGATTTGTTGAGGTTTGAGAGTACAGGCGAGGCATATCAGTAGAGAGTAGGTGTGACTGGACCAGTGGGGTTAAAATGTCTTGTTTCTATACAGTGATCCAAGCTTTTTATTGATGATCTGTATGGTTTTGTTGACCTGTAGGTCAAATTTAAGATTATTATCAATGATAAACCCTAGAAGCTTGGTGTGGGTATCTGGGGAGATAGTGGTACAATTATTAGACGTGACAGAGAATTAATGTCTGGAGGATCTACTAGTGAGGGTGAAAAGTAGAAGTTTAGTTTTATTGGGGTTCAGCAGTAGGCATTGGTTGGTGAGCCAGTTTTCAATAGCATTAAATGTATTTTGGGTTAAGATTTGCAATTCGGATGGGGAAGTGGCTGAACAGATCAGAGTGGAATCATCTGCATATTGAATGCAGTTAGCTTTAGGGATAGCAGTGTGAAGGTTGTTGATGAAAACAGAGAAAAGTAGTGAACCTAGTATGAAGCCTTGAGGGACATCGAGTGTGAGAGGTAGCTACCTGGACAGTTTGCCCTTCCATAATACCGCCTGTTGTCTACCAGTCAGGTAGGACTGGAACCAATGGATTGCATGCTTATTAAGGGAAATTGACTTTAGAGAAAGAATGAGAAGTTCATGGTTGACCATGTCAAAGGCTTTTGATAGGTCAAGAAAGAGGGCAGAGGTTAGCCTATTGTCATTCCTGTTTTGGTTTATGGCAGTACTAAAGGAAAAGAGGGCCGAGGTGGTGCTGTGGTTGGGCCTGAAATCATGCTGCGAGTTTGATAGCAAGTTATTCTGTATAAGGTATTGCATTAGTTGCTTGTGTACACATTTCTCCATTATTTTGGCTAGTGGGGAAAGAATGGCAATGGGTCTGTAGTTGGATAGTTCTGTAGAACTTTCTCCTTTATGGAGTGGGATGACATGGGATATTCTCCAGAGGGAGGGGATAGCACTTTTGGATAAGGTTCTGTTGATCAGGATAGATATGCGATATGCAATGGCATCTGCAGCTATTTGTAGGTACTCTGCAGGGAGGAGGTCCTCAGAGAGGGTGGTAGGTTTCAGTTTTTTTATAAGTTTTTTGATAAAACTAGTGGATATGGGTTGGGAGGTAAATTGGGGGTGATTAGTGGGTAAATTAGGGGTGGGGTTTAAGTTTGTGGGGGTTAGTTGATTTGCTAGGGATTGGATTGTTTCAGTGAAAAGGTTATTATAAGCGCCAGCTATGGTCTCTGGGGAACTATGGGTATGGTTAGCGGGGTTGGAGTGGTAGAATGATCTGGATGAAGAAGTTGATTTAAGCCTGCCCAGAATTTTTGAGGGTTGTTTTGGTGTTTTTCTAGGAGATTCTGGTAGAAGCTTTTTTTATTTAGTAGAATAGTTTTTTTGTTTCATTCCTGAGTTGACAATATTTTAAATGGTCGAGTGGGGCTTTGGTCAGTCTCCAGCTGGCCCAGGCTCTGTTTCTAGTTTTGATTTTTGACTTGGTATCTTTTGTGAGCCATGGTGCTGTGTTTGATCTAGATTTTATTGTATGTGCTGGGGCATGGGAGTCGAGGATACTTAGGAATTTAGTGTTAAAGTGAGCTATAGCCTCTTCTAATGGTAGAGTTTTTAGATTTGACCAGTCCAAGTGTTTTATATTTGGTCTGGTGGGGGTTTCCTGCCTTATGTTTTATGATATAGGTTAGTAAATGGTCACTAAGGTCATCAGGGAGGGTGCCAACTGTGTACATGTGGGGTTGGTTATTAACTAGGATCCAGTCTAGGATACTATTCCTGTTGGTCGGTTTGTTTATTCTAGTGGGAGAGGTTATGGTCTGTTTAAACCCAGATAAGTTTATAGGGGTGAGAGGGGGTTTGGAGGAGCAGGGGTGCCAGTCAGTACTGAAGTCACCAAGAACTATGGTTTCTTGGGGATAGGTAGCGGATAACCAGTACAGGATATCCTCTGATCCTTTCCTTCCTGAATTGTCAAGTGCACAAACTGCTGTTTAAACTTGGGTAACGTGGGTCATAGTCAGGATTTTATCCTTGTATGGTGCTTTTCACTTTTTTCACTTGAAAGTATGACTTAAGTTTATTGCTTAATATCTAGATGTGTTATTCAGAGAAGTTGCTACAGAATTATTACAGGCAATAAGTTTGGTAGAAGTCACTAATTAAGATAATAATTAAGAAAATGTGCCCCAATGTTATTTGCAGTATATTTGGGTTCTTTGTGGGGTAGGAATATGAATTCTAGGGTGGGGAGTGCACTATATGACTAGACTATATCTATGTTTTCTTGCCATTACATCAATAAATAAATAAATAAATAAATATTTCTCCATAAAAGTGATGTTTTCTGTCACTATAATTATGTTACCACTAAAAATTCCTGTTTTGATAATGACAAAATTAACCTACCAGGTTTCAACCATGCACTGCCTGTAAGCCCTTAGGGGACATATAACAATCATACCTTTAGCATGTGCTTGATAAGCCCTCAGGGGACATATAACAATCATACCTTTAGCATGTGCTTGATAAGCCCTCAGGGGACATATAACAATCATACCTTTAGTATGTGCTTGAAGATCCAACTATAATCTTGTTCAACTGTTACCAACAACTGTCAGCGGATGACTGGAATATTGTCTCCTCTGCACAAGTACTAAGTGCAGGACTGTTCAAACATTACAGTGTGACAGTCAACCCCTTTGAATTTAATTTGTTTTCTGTATTCCAATAAGTTTAAGTAAAGCAAATTTCATATCACTCAACATACTATAAATCCTGGCAAACTACTACTCAAAAAAATAAATAATAAATGAAGTACATAGCCACAAAGTTTTGGCAGGCAACATACTGGACAAGAATAAAACCTTGACCGATAGTTCATGGAACTGTATGCAGTGAAATAGCTAGACTGTCACATTGCATACTGAGATTTGTAAGGTTGAAAAAGAAACAAAAATATTAATTACAATATTTAATTAATTGGTAAATATTGTAGTCCGATATGCATGTTCACCTTGGAACCCTTATAAGATAAAAACACAGAAAGGACAGAGAAAATTAAAATGTACCTCACTAAGAAAATTCCTTGACTAAGGACAGTGGATAGGAGAATTAATTATAGCAGCTTAAGGATACAGAGATAAATATCTGTTCAAAGAAGTGAGGGTAATAAGGATTTCAGTAAGAGCAAGTCTTAGAAACTATTTCCTTTCCTAAGAATTTGCTGCCTTTCACCTAAGATTGCAAATGATAGTGCAAAATAGTGTCCATGGCTCAGCAGATAGCATGGTTGCCTTTCATACTGACAAGCTCATGGTTAGATTCCCAAATCAGGTACTTGAGTTAAAGTACAGTACATTATAAAGGTCAGGGTGCTGCATTTCCGAGGTACCCCCCCAGATTTCTGTGGTGCCCTCCATTAAGTTAAGTTGTATCAAGGTCTCATACGTGTGAGAGGGTGCTAACTCATGTGGATGTTAAAGATCTCATGGCACTTAACAAAAGGAAAAAGGATCTTACTCTGGTCAAACATCCCCTGGACTGCATAAATAATATTTTTGGACTCCATGAAAATAGACAGCCTTAGAGGGATTAAGGTGATTAGCAAAGGTGATATAAATACAGGGGTTATAAGCAAAAGATTATGCCCAACAGGGGGGATGTTACAGGGAGATAATGGACCAATCAGGGATGTTGTGAGGCCTGATAGCACAGATGGATGGCCTCTCCACAATGGAAAGGTCTGTTGTTTCCCTGTAATGACCAACCTGGACAGCATTGCTATGCTTAGATAACAGGCTATCTGTTAAATTGTTTTCCTTTTGGTTTATTGTTAGTGTATGCATTTTTTATATTTTTATTGTAAAATAGGTCTAATGTTTCAAAGTTGCTGTTGTATATGTAACAATATGTAAACGGAAGAAGCACTTTATATTCAAAATATAACTTATGTAAGTATTAATATTTAATGTATTCACAAAAGGTAAACACACACACACACACACACACACACTTGCCTTGCATGCATGCATGCATACGCCTTGCTTGCTTACACACACACACACACACACACACACACACACACACACACACACACACACACACCATGTAAATTTAATATATTACCATGGAGCCACAGACTCATTCCTATCAGATTCCCTGTTCACTAATACCCCACTGTAGAATAATCCTTCTCCAGAAGGGTGTCGTGTTACGTTCTGCCCACTATGTAAACTGGTTTAACTGTAGAATACTTAGTAGATAGAACTTAAGGGATTTGGAAACAAGAGAACTGCTAAGAACTCAGTCAAAAATGTGTTACAGAAAGTGAAAAGGAAAAAGGTGAGATTCAATAAAATCGACATGGCCATTTTTTACCGCGAAAAGTTTTAGATTCAATAAACTCTGCTTAGCGGTGCTCACTCACGTGCAAACATGGTAAATTCCGTTGCATGCAAATTGCACCATAAGTAGATGAATTTTATGCTAATGAAGCCTAATTGGGTTTAAACTATTCCTGGCCCCACAAAGTCTGCTCTTCACTTTTTCCCTTAGAACTGCTCTATCTCTCAATTTAAACACCATATTCTCATTCTAAGGCCCCTCACTGGTCCAATTAAGTAATCCTACAAGTTAGCACTATTAAACCATAAGCACTACTTACTCTTATACTCTCTACGATTACCCTGTCCTCTATTGGTCCGTCTTAAATTCAGTTTCCCTATATTACTCTAGCATGTCCAAAGGTCAGTCAATGGTTTCCTCTCCAGTCCAGCTGGTGAATCTGGGAATTTTGAGGCAATGTTACAACTGTCTCATGTACATGGACAACCCTCTCCTCCTCCAAACAGGTTCAAATATATGTGAGAGATGCAACTATTTAGCCAAACTGGAGGCTGAGCTCTCTCATCTCAAAACTGGTGTAAGCAGTCAGGAGGAGAAGGTAACCTCACACAACACAATTCCAGTATCACATAGTCCCACCACATCAGCAAACCAAACACATAAATACACAAAAACATACTCGGAGGCTTTAAATAAAAATCTACCTAAGCAACAGAGAGCTCCAAAGCAGACATCCAAGCAAACGCTACCTCAAAACAAAACACACACAACACATAACCCACAAAGTCAGTGTGCCAAGCAGCCACAGCCCTTAAGAATGAATAACACACCTGATACTCTTGTAATAGGTGACTCTGTTGTCAGACACACTGACGTCCCACTCACCAGGCTGAATAAAGAGAAGGTCACGGTGAGCTGCCTGTCGGGTGCTAGGATCCGCCACATAAAGCAAGCACTCAGGTCACTCCAAAGCAAATACAAATATGACTCAGTCATTGTACATGCTGGTGTGAATGACCTGAGACGTACCTCCCTGGACTACATAAAAAGAGACATAGAGGAGCTCTCTGATCATGTAGTCAAGGCTGGTATGACCCTGACCTTGAGCTTCATCTTACCCTCACCTAGAATGATGCCACAGTACAAAGACAAAATGATCGATTTTAACAATTGGCTAAAATCTTGGTGTCTTTCAAAGGGGATCCAGTGTCTGTCAGCCTGGGATGACATGCTCGACAAGCCACGTTGCTTCGCTAGGGATGGCTTGCACCTGTCACCACTGGGCTTATGGATATTGGCAAAGGCTCTTTCCACCCCAATAGTGCCTTTTTTTGGCAAGGCTCAAAAGTCAAACCCACCCCCATAGACAGCACAAGGAACAAGAAACTAAGGGTAATGCTGCTAAATGCCAGAAGTCTTAACCTCAAGATGCACGCACTCGAAGCTCTCCTCAGTATGGAGAACATCGATATCTGTGCAGTGACAGAAACCTGGTTCAAGGCTCCGGAGAGCACTCCAGCACTACCAGGCTATACCTCATATCATGCTTTTACCCAAACCCGGACTGAACCACAAAAGGAGGGGGAGTTTCCATATTTATCAAGGATATCCACACCTCCAGGTTAGTGGCATTGCACGAAGTATCGGAGACCATCCATGTGCAACTAACAGTGGGTAAGACTGCTTTTCAGTTTATAGCATCCTACAGACCACCCTCTCAAAGTCAGGAATCCCACTCGGCTTTTCCGAAAACATTGGAGAACATGATGATCTCTCCGAACACCATTAAATTGGGCGACTTCAACTACCCAAACATTGACTGGGAGCACTACTCAAGCCCCAGCACCTTAGCCCAAAGGTTCCTGGAAATTATAAACTCAAATGCTATGGAACAACTAGTCACCACTCCCACAAGAGAGGACAACATACTAGACCTGATTATTACCAACATGGGGACTCTATGCTCCACACCAGAAGTATATCCCTCATTGGTAAGATCAGAACATAAATTAATTTCACTGGATGTCCACATCCCAACCCCACCCCCAGCCCAGAAAACCACAGTGAAAAACTTCTCAAAAGCGAACTTCTCACTTCTCAAAATCGAAGTGGAATCCTTCAAGGCCCCAGGGCCAGTGGAAACTACGGCCCAAACTGCAGAATCCTATATAAACACATTCTACGGACATCTCCATGAATGCATGGATCATGCTATCCCAAACAAAACCAAGACACAATCATCGAAAGGCAGGCGTCCAGTCTGGTGGACCCCTGCCATAAATAACTGTACAACAGAAGGAGGAAGCTACTACATGATAGAGCAAAATCCCTAATAGGGAAGGCATAAGCTGATCAGTACTAGCAAAAATTACGATCCCTCATAAAATCCTCCAAGGCCAGCTTCGAGAGAAAAATTGCACAGGACACCAAAGACAATCATAAGGCTTTTTTCAGTTATGTTAGAAACCTGGGATGCAACTCCCAGACTTGTTCTGAGTTGATTCTAAACGACAAAAAATACACTGAACCCACAGACATCGCCAATATCCTGGCAGACAGATTCAGTGCAAACTTCTCCCCAAAGAGCAAGTATCTATCGGCAGAGGGCTGCCTCCCAAACATCTCTGATGCTCAGGTGAAGGCTGCCCTCTCCAAAGCAAAAAACACTGCTTCCATGGGACCAGATGGCATCCCAGGTTGCGTCCTACATGAACTCCAAGAGGAACTAATCCCTCAAATAAAACAGCTATACAATCTCAGCCTCACTACAGGATATGTGCCCACAGAATGGCGTACAGCAACAGTGGTCCCACTCCACAAAGGTGGAGCCTCTACGTACCCTGGAAACTATCGCTCCATAAGCCTGACTAGCTCAGTCTGCAAGGCTATGGAGAGGATCATCATGGAGCTCATAAACAAAGACATTGGGGACGTACAGACACTAGATCCTATCCAGTTCGGCTTTGTCAAGGGCAGATCCTGCCTTTTGAACCTGGTTGACTTCTTTGAAACAGTCACCAAAGCCATAGATGAAGGGAAGGTAGTCCACACAGCCTATCTGGACCTTGCAAAGGCATTTGACACAATACCCCACTCGGGCATCATAGATAAGCTATCCAGCTTAAATATAAACCCCTATGTCACAAGATGGGTGCAAACTGGCTCAAAGACAGAACCCACAGAGTGAGAGTTGCTGGAGCCATGTCAGACTCGAAACAGGTCACAAGTGGCATCCCACAGGGTTCTGTCCTGGGACCACTCTTGTTCGGTATATACTTTTCAAGATACAGGCAAGCGTGGGAGGACTATGGCTCACCAGGTTCGAGCGACTGCAAACTGGGCGCATAATCAACTCTCCAGCTGACACAAACATCCTTCAAAAGGTCTCACAGAGACAGATAACTGGTGCCAGCGCCATGGTTTAAAGCTAAATGCCAAAAATGTATAGTCATACCCTTTGGCAAAACAATGTGCCCACAAATTACCACATAGGTGGAAACCCATTAAGTACAGAGAAAGTTATTAGGGACCTGGGGACCCAAGTTGATAACAATCTCTCCTTTGAAAACCACATTGCCAAAGTGGCTAGAAAGACCTTCTACATAGCCCACCTCATCACGAAGGGTTTCACATCTAGATCAAGAGAGGTAATCGTGCCCCTTTATTCATCCCTCATCAGGCCCATCATAGAATATAATGCCCCTTTTGGGATGTACCTTACCCGACACCTGCAGCAATTAGAAAGACCCCAAAAGTATCTCACCAAGAGGATCAAGGGTCTCAAACAGATGCCATATGCTGCTCGGTTAAAAAAACTCCAGCTCTACTCAGTTGCATACCGCCTACTTCGAGGCGATCTATGCCTGACATACAAAGTTATGTCAAATCCAGAATTAATGGACATGCTCCACCTCAGTAAATTTATATCCCTTAGAGCCACACGCTCGAGGGACTTTTACCTCAGCACAGAAATAAATAGAACTTGCTGGAGGTACAGATTCATAACCCAGAGGCTCCCTTCGCTCTGGAATAGAATTCCAGTTCATGTGAGGCAGAGCACCTCACTGAATCTCTTCAAGAAGAATCTCGATAAGTGGATGGGGGATCCTAGGTTTGTCCCAAGGATTACTCCCGTGTCACTATTAGACAGAGGCACAGTAAACTAAACCTTAAAAAGAGCACAGTATACTCAAATCAAGGGGTGGCGTAAGCCATACAGAATCGGGCTAAGCTTATAATTGCTCCAGGGCAGATAGCCTAGTATGAACCTATGAACCTATGAACCTAAACCAACACAGTGGAGGGATTCAACAAGCTGTAAAGGAACCATGTAGACTCCATGTTTGTGTTGCCCGTGTATTCGAAAACTTTTCAAATGCAGCCACGGAAAAGAGTCTGCACAGAAACAAGAGCAAGTAAAAGTGATTAACTTTGTACTGAACTGACCTTAACATTTAACAGCAGACACATTTTAAAATTTTTAGACAGGGTGGATTCTAGTAGTAACAATAGCAACAATCCTTTTAAGTGCCATCACATAAATGTAGCTTCGTTCCCCCATTTCCAAATGAAGATTATACTCATAAATAATACTAATCACACTCTCTGTCGATAACTGCCACACAACCCTGTTTCTGTGCTTACAGTGATAATTATTTAAAGTATTCCAGAGCTATTTAGATTAATCTTTTGTTAGATACTGATATCTCAAGCTTATTACTCACCTTAAACTGATAGTTTTTAAGCTCTTCTCCCTGTGGGGGCCGGGCCTACTCCATTTGCTATGCTCACTCCGCTCCCCACCCTCCCCTCATAACATCAACCTTATGCTTAGACTGACCCCTCCCACACCTCTTTTCCACCTCTCCCATAACCCCCTAATTATTCCCTAGTCATACCATACCAATTAACTATTCTACCTCCCCACCCATTCTAAATACAGCCATATAGTGCCCCATCTCCTGAACTATCACTATTCTGCTCATATTCATTCTATCACACTGCACTAAACCACCCTCATGTCCATCACTACTATTACTATGATCTCACTTCTCTCACTTACACTATCTCCCTCCTAACAATAATCACAACTTTCCAGACACCCAACATACCTCCTACACCGACCTGCACAATCACCGCACATAACCCACAATTATCAAGTTACTCAGACATTTACCCTAGCTTATTCACAGCTAATACTACTGTATTATCCAAAGTCAACATTCTACCTCACCAGACACCCCCATTATCACACCACCAGCAGCAACTATACAATTTTTAGGAAAAAATGATAAATATAACTCAAACAATTTGCCAAAGCACTATATATCAGTGTGGTGATGTACAACCCAACCCAGGCCCAACCCTCCTCAGCCCCAGCAAACCTAGCAAAACTCTCATGCTATCAGCCATAAATCTCCAAAGCCTTAGAAACAAAATACCTGAACTCCAGGTGTGGATTTCACAAGACAACTCTGATATTGTAGCAGCTGCTGAAACCTGGTTGAAATCATATGTAAAAGACACTGAATTTCTCCCCCCAGGCTACTCATGCCTGAGAGCCAATTGACCCCACAAGAGAGGAGGAGGAGTAGCAATACTGTTCCCTAACACATATTCATTAATTCCCTACTCAAAGCCAACACCCAGCTTCTCCCCAGCCAAAGCACTAATCTCTATGTTAAAACTTAACCATAAAAACATTTGCATAATTGTTCTGTATATTCCTCCAGGAAATAACATACCAATATTAGCTGAAACACTTCGCCACACAAACCAATAATTCATGAAGCAGGAAACCTAGGTCAAAATCCACACAGGCTGTATTTATTGAGTGCTTTCGTCTCTAAAACAGAAATTTCATCAGAATAATAACATACCAATTTTAGAAAACATACCTGCCTGGACTTCCCAAAATATAGACAATGAAACCATCATTCTAGGTGATGTAAACATCGATCGGCGAGACATTACCCACAACAACCCCTCAAAAAACATAAACCTTTACAACTTCTCCCAACTAATTGAAGACATTACCAGACCCACAAATATAACAATTGGAGCTCCACAACAGACTGGATATTAGTGTCCCATCTTAACAATGTCATCAACTACCTAATACCATTAGCGACCACTACCCAGCATATATCCTATGCTAAACTACCCCAACCCCAGACCAACACCAATACAAATCAACCAGAAATTTTACTACGTTCCAACCATCCATACTTATTGAAACCTTAGCTAAAGTAAACTGGGAACCCCTCAAATCTCTACCACTTAATGAAGCTGTTGAATTCTTTAAGTCAACATTCCTAGACATCCTAAATAGGCAAGCACCCACCGACCAAAACTGAATAAAACATAACCATAAATGCTGTCTCTCAAAATCCACCAAAGAAGTCATGTCCACAAGGGATAAAATCTCGAAATCATGGCAGAAAAACAAAGACCCCTTCAACTCTGCTACATTGCAAAATCCAAGAAGTCATGTCCACAATTC